>NC_051157.2:9935087-10080087 GCF_013339745.2 Dermacentor silvarum
TGTTCTGATGTCAAACTGAAATGCAAGAATGGGTTAGATTTAAAAAATATATATTTCGCTTCTTCTTTTTCTTTCTGTGGTTTTACGTGCCAAAACCAGTGCTGATTATGAGGCAAGCCGTAGTGGAAGGCTCCGATTTAATTTTGACCACCTGGGGTTCGTTACCGTGCACTACAACGCAAGCACACCGGTGTTCTTGCATTTCGCCTCCTGCGAAATGCGGCCGCCGCGGCCGGTTTATATTTCGCAGTCGCAAGGAGTTGAATGGATTAAGTTATGTTATAGATTAAAAAGTGGAATGGGTTTAACACATACTCCAATGTACTCTGTGTAGAACTTGAGATGGATCGTAAGCTTTCGCAGACTACACTCGATGTGTTAATAACTGCTCAATTCAATGCGTTGCTTAGTTGAAGGCTGCGCATTGTTAGGATCAACCGAAAGTCTTCGAGAAATTTGTGAACAAACCAGTAGCGTAAAATGCCATACGAAGAGAAAGTTGAAGCTACGCTACAACTATGATAATTGCGTTTGCGTATATATATATATATATATATATATATATATATATATATATATATATATATGTGTGTGTGTGTGTGTGTGTGTGTGTGTGTGTGTGTGTGTGTGTGTGTGTGTGTGTGTGTGTGTGTGTGTGTGTGTGTGTGTGTGTGTGTGTGTGTGTGTGTGTGTGTGTGTGTGTGTGTGTGTGTGTGTGTGGCGCGGAGCAGAGGTAGAACACCGGGCTTCTAATCTGGGTGAGGGGACACTCCCTCACCAGCACAGGGATTGACCTCCCTGGTGCAGTATTCGGCCACTACGTCCCTCATGACTCCTGCAATTAACCCATGGCCCTCAGTCCCCAGCGGCTGCGGAGCACGTGCCCGAGGTGGCTGTCAGACCTACGACGTGGCAGAGGGTGCTAAGAACCTCTGGGTCAAGACAGGCCACCACTGGAATATGAACCTGGCAACGTTCAACACGCGAACCCTCTCGAGTGAGGCTAGCTTAGCAGGGATTTTTGAAGAATTTTCAGGCATTGCCTAGGATATTATTGGCCTTAGGTTAAAATAACTGATGAGGCTTATACAGTGCTCACTAACGGACGCGTCCTCTGCTACAGAGGTGTTCCAGATTAGAGAGAATACGAGATAGGATTTCTAAATCATAAGGACATAGCGGGCAACATTAATTAATTCTACAGCATTAATTAGAGTGTAGCAGTCGTCGCAATAAAGTTGAATATGGGGTATAGAGTAAAGGTAGTACAAGCCTATGATCCAACCTCTAGTCATGATGATGAAGAAATATATCAGTTTTATGAAGACGATGAATTAGCAGTGAGAAAGGTGGAAACTCAGTATACTGTAGTCATGGGCGACTTCAATGCAAAAGTGTGTGTGTGTGTGTGGGGGGGGGGGGGGGGGAGGAGGCTGGGGAACAAGCAATTGGCAACTATGGCGTCGATTCTAGGAACACTACAGGGGAGATGATGGTATAGACTTTGCGGAAAGGAATAGACTCCGAATAATGAATACCCGCTTCAGGAAGCGCAGTAAGAGGAAGGGGCCCTGGAAAAGCCCTTATGGAGACACAGGAACTTAAATTGATTTTATACTCCCTGCCGATCCCAGCACAGTGCAGGATGTAGAAGTGTGAGAAAGGCAGTGACCGTAGGTTAGTGAGGTCTAGGATTTCTCTACTGGGCCTTTGGATATTTGTAAATATGGATGCATAATAGTTGGGCCACCCTGTATATATATATATATATATATATATATATATATTGTGACGCTGCGCGGCGGAGCCGAAGAAGAGGAAATGGAAGGAGTGCACGCGGTGTAGAGCAATGCCTGGCTGCATGCTGTCTCGTCTACGCCCCCTTGATCATCTTGTAAATAAACCCATCTCACCCGCAACAACTTTCGTGGAGGTGCTCGGTAATCGCTCTGGACAACCTTCTTCCCCCCCCCCCCCCCCGCCCTCTTTACTCACCCTTTGTTCTCGTCGCTTCGCGCTGACATAATTCGAGGAACAGGTGCTACTATCACAATTTCATTCCTGGGCGCTTCCGTTTGGGTTGGTACTTCACAGCGAATCATTTCTGCTTATGGAAAAAAACTGTCACGGTGTTTGTCAAGGCTTTGACACTCTCTGAGGTTTTGGGCGAAAATGCGGCGGCCGCATTCTGAAGCAACAAATGCGGCAGCCTCATTTTAGATGAAGGCGAAAATGCTCGAGGCCCGTTTACTTAGATTTAGGTGCACGTTAAAGACCCCAGGTGGTCGAAATTTCCGGTGTACATTTCCTTTATCGTGGTCCTTTATCGTGGCTCGCACCCACTGAGGGGGATAGGCCAAGAATCGAGTGGCAGTAGGTAGCTAAAGAAAAAAATTCTTTTTGACAATGAGAAACGAAAAGTAAGAGAAAGCAAAAACAAAAACAAAGAAAATTTGGAATAACTAAACTAGTGTGCTAACGAGCTGTCAGACTAACTGAAGGGTGAATTTTAAATGAGGTTATAATCAAGGTCGGAATAAATACAATGTTACTAACGAATTCGGAGAAACAAATTTCAGTGAAATGAATACTGATCTGATATGTAGAATAAAGTTAGAATAATTAGCAGGGTAATCGCCTTGTTTCAGTTAAAAATTCAAACACTGCGCAACAAACGTCTCTGTGACAATCGCCGAGGGTGGAGGCCCCAAATGATAATAATACTGGTGTATTTAATCTTAATCCAATTTCGCAGATTGGAGCTTCGAGTAATATCTTTCTCTGGTTTGAATAACGTCGGCATGGTAAAAAGTATTGGTCCATTGTTTCGATTTCCTTACAATTTTGGCACAGAGCGGACATCGTCAGACCAGCTCTGTGTAAATAGAAATTCAATTCTGGGATGCGACAGCGTAATTTGGAGTACGTAACTTCTAACTGCCGAGAAGGACACCACTGATTATTTCAGCCAGAACCAAGCTGCTGAAAGTCTGTAGATGGGATCAGCGATAATTTTCTTAAGTCATTTCGTAGGCAAAACGTTCTGAATCTCGATGCAGTGACGTAAGCTGTATCCGGTAAAATATGAAGCACAGGTCCATTTAAAGATGTTCTTGCTAATAAATCTGCCATTTAGTTTATGTATAAATCGCAGTGTCCAGGAACCCAGAGCAAATTAATTTTTTGTAACGTTGTAGGGAATAAATATTGAAACACGTTTATGGTCGTTGTCTACGTTGCCGAGGAAAGCGACGCACATACCGACCGAGAGTATTTTACTACTACAGCTGACAATTGATTCGGGGGTAGTTTGCGCAGTGCTAAAACAATCGCCAATAATTCTGCTAAGAAAATAGTCGTGTAATCCGGAAGGCGAATAGAAAAGGACCAACTAAGAGAAGGAGAAAAGGTGCCTACGCCAGCGTTCTCGTCTAACATTGCAGCATCAGTGGCTATTATATTACTTGTTTCCTGGTACGTTTGGACAGTAAGGGTTTTGAATCTACTTTTTAAACATGGTAATCGCGCTTCCATATATAGAACGGTGTTTGCAACAAACTTAAGGAGTCCAAGGTACAAACGCAGAGCTTCCCTTTCTAATAGTACCAAAGGTTGCAACAAACTTAGGGAGTCCAAGACACAAACGCAGAGCTTCCCTTTCTAATAGTACCAAAGGTTTAATTTTATAAGCTGGACAGCCAGAAAACAAGACGCATCCAAATTCCATGATGGGTCGGACATACATTTTACATATCATAATTAATGTGTTTCTTCGCAACCAGTATCGTCGGTTACTGATTTTACGCAACCATCCTACATCCCGAGTTGCCTTAAACGCGACGTTTTCAATGTGGCTTTTCCAGTTTAGTGTTCCATCATATGTAATTCCCAGGTATTTAAGAGAATCCACCTGGGGGAATGAACTCTTGACGATACATCATTGAAATGTGAACGGGAACATCTAAAGGAAAGAGAAGGAGTGCACATTTACTAACGTTCAGTGTATGGTCTCAATCCAAGTTTCAAGAATATATATAATTTTGTAACATTTCATAAAGTGAATGTAGATCATCATTCGATGCAAAAAAGCGATGTCATCAGCATAAACATGTACATGAATGTCCTGGAGCAGCGGGATTGAGCTTAAACATATTCTAAATAAAACAGGAGATAGTACTGACCCTTGTGGTACTCCCCTCTTCTGCTTATACCTAGACGATGAACATCCATTTTGAAAACAGTAGAATTCTCTTTCCCTTAAAAATTCTGAAAGCCACGCCGTGATGTATTTCGGAAACCTGTAATTCTCTAATTGCTTTATCAGTATGCCACGTTCCACGGAATCATAAGCTTTTGCTAGATCTAGGGTCACTAATGCTCAATATTCTCGTCGGCGACGACAAGGTTGTATGCGACTCTCTAAGTCTACGTGCGCACACCAAATCGAGCACCCAGGTCTAAAACCAATTTGACAGGGGCTACGTATTAATTTTTCAGAAATATAGGTCGTAATTCGACAATTCAAAATTCGTTCTATTAGTTTAACTAAATTTGATGTGATTGGTCTAATATTATCTAAACCATATGCACCTCCTTGTTTTTTTAAGTATCGGAATTACCATAGCAAGTTTCCATTCTGAAGGTACCCATGCATTTTATAAAGAGTAATTTACCATATTCAAAATTTCTTGTGGGGACAATTCATACAAAATTTTGATCACGGCTGTGGTAACTCCATCTGGTCCTAGCGCTGAAGAAGGCAGAAAGCGAACAACATCCGCCAGTTCTTGTAATGTGACTTCCCTAAATTCCTCTAGTGGTAACGGTTTCACTATGTACGGTGGAATGATTGAAGTGAACCTGTCTTCCAGTCCTTTCTCAATATTTTCTAATAATTCGGACAATTCACGTGGCGAAAGCACAAAAGAGTCAATATTTGCTGGAACTGGAATCATTTTTCGAGAGCGTAAAAATTTAAAAAGGGCTTTTTTATTTTTGATTTAGACAGATAATTGAATTTATTCATATCATACTCATCTTTGGCTTTAGCTATATCGTACGCTTGAAAAATGCAGCAACAAATTGGTAATCACTCCAATTCTTTGGACATTGATTACAAAGAAGTTGTTTCCAGGCAGCTTTTCGTTTTCGGTGGGCCCTCGCGCAATCTGAATTCCACCACGGACTTTATGGTTTATCTGTGTTGCACGTTAAGTTAACTGTTGCATTCTTCGCGGAACGCTTTAAAACTGCACAGAGGCTCAGAGCCCTAATATCTTCTTGCATATTCGTACGTGAAAGCATCGTAGACTTCAAGTCTTTTTGAAGTTTGTCATAGTTTACAAATGAGTGATTTTTCCTTCTAAGAGAAATCACAGAGAAATTAATTTGAAAAATAATTGGGGGGTGGTCACTGTTCGTAGCACAGTCTATAGTATTCCATGATGATATAGCTAAAGATGAGCTGGAGAAAGTCATAATCAGAACTAGTTTTGGCACGTAAAACCCCAGAAAGAAGAAGAGCTGGAGAAAGTGAGGTCTACAGCCGATTGAGACCGTCCGCGAACAAAGGTAGTAACTTTTGAATTTAGACAAGATAGATTATTATCAAGAGTCCATTCCCACAGGCGTTTTCCTTCTGAATCAGTTTTAAAACCCCAAGACACATGGTGTGAATTAAAGTCACCAGCGAATACTATGTCTTTTCTGCAGGAAGCTAATACGGTGTCTAGAGAAAATGTATCCTGCACTCCTGCTGGGAAATATAAATTAACTAAGGTAAAAGGGGAGCAGTCTGGGAGTGAAATGTCTAATGCTAAAATTTCACATTCGGTAGACATTCTTTGATACTAAATCGTAGCTTTGTGACTAAATTTAGCTGAAACTAAGAAAGCAATGCCACCACATCTGGCAGGCCGATCCAAAGGAAACAGTCGATAATATTTTAGGGAATATTTTTGACCATTTGAAAGCCAGTTTTCTTATAAGATAATTATGTCTGGGGAAAATTGAGAAGAAATATACGATAGATCTGTAGTAGCAGAAACAATTGAACGACAATTCCACTGTAAGATTTTTAGAGAGCCTACGGTGAAGATAGAACGGTAGCGGAAACCGCCTGATTCAATATATTCTCTTTCAAGAAGTCCTTCTTGGAGAGGTTCACTTTTTCATATTTTTGAGTTTTTGACTGTGAAGTAATTTTGTGGGGAGGAGATCGTGTGCGTTTCAGACTTTTGTGTTCCATGTCTACATCCTGGTAGTCTTCATAATCTTCCATTAGGGGATCCGGTTCTGTCTGTTCTACATGAGTAGAAGGTTCTGCGCAAGGGGAGTCAGCTAACGAGTTTGACGACGATGTTTGTTTTTGCGTTAGGTTCAGTACATTTGCAACCTGGGGGGCAGGAGCTTGGGCAGAGGCTGCACCAATGACCTGCGCCATCTGGCTAGACATCATTTGGGCCAAGGACTCAAAAAGAGTTGTTGCAAGTCGTTGCATAGCCTTTTCCATAGCTTTCTCTACTTCCTCTGCTATGGCCTTCCATAGAGAAACATCCATACTAGCAGTGTGACGAGCTGTTACGCCTGCGTAGCCCTGGGATCTTCCCTGAACCTCTGTAACTGCTTCCCTACGTGAGCATCGCCTGCGTTCCACCACTTCTAGTATTCTTAATTCTCGCAGAACAGTTCGAATAGTCTGCAGGGCGTGCTTCATTACATAGGCAACAGTTTTCTTCCTGAGACTTACATTCTGTGTTTTAGTGATTCTCTCCACATAGGTGGCATCGAGTAACCGACCTGCATTCCTATAGTGTGTCCGTAGCACCAACATTTCAAGCACAGTAGTGGTCTTGGGGAAAGTGGCTCTACTCTGTATATCAGTGGCCATGCCTTTATTTCAGTTGGACGAACTGTTCCCGCGAACGTAACAATCACCGACTCCGTAGGTGACTTCTTGTTCTCAATAATTCGGCTACACCGGTATACGGATACAGCTCCAGCAACTGAAAACAAGTCTAGCCCTTCTGAGGGGTCCAGGCTCGCGTCGACCCCATGAACTAAGCCTTTCGAGCATGCAAGGTGTGGTGGAATAAACGGGCTCACCAGATTCGATGCAAATTCAGAATAGTTTAGAAGGTCTCGAACGAACTCCTGGTCCGATGAACAGCAAAGAATACCACCGCGACCAAACTGGCAGACCTCGGCAATCTTTTGGAACTGGGAGGAGGCCTTTCGAGGCTCCAGCTGAATCGCTTTCGGATTCTTCATCTGTATCGATCCCCTATTTGTAGGCACAAGAGCCAAAGGGACACTATTGTTGCCACTGCGTAAAAATGAGTCTATCGGCCGCACTTAGGGAGGGATAGAAGCTAGCCAAGGGGAATGCCCTTGACCGAGGGAAGAAAGAGACATCAGGTTAGTCTGACTTGCTTACACTGGCGACACAATAAACCGAAAGGTGAAGAAAAAAACAATAAATAGGTCAAAAGAACAACCGACTGACTTGCTTACACTGGCGACACAATAAAGCGAAAGGTGAAGAAAAAAACCAATAAATAGGTCAAAAGAAGAACCGAGACGTTAAACGAGCAGTAGAATACCGCCGCCCGATACTTGACCACGCCCGAGGCCACGACACGAGAGAGCTGTGCTCAATCAAGATGAGTCCCTACAAGCGATGAAGACGAAGAAGCCGATGTGATGATGATCATGTGCAGCCGATGATGAAGTGACTAACAAATGCCCACAATATATATACGTGAGACAATACCTTCCTGTTCCTTTGTATGCGTTTTGCCTCACGATTCTCTTTAGTTATCCTTCCCGTTTGCTGGCATACCCTTACCAAGTACCATGTACGAACTTGCCCAACAAGCCACCCTTATAATTCCAACTTGCGCCTGCAAATTGCCTAATTTTAACGCGATAGCGTTTAGGGCCCTGTGTCGCAGAAAATCCGGTGTCGACGTCGGTGTCTTGTCTGTCAAAAAAAAAAAAAAAAAAAACGTTCCGAACCACAAACACGCAAGCCCTCCGCGTGGCGCAGAGGCGTTACTGAACTAATTGAATTTCTCAGATTAAAATGCGACAGAAAATTCGTGAAGTATAACTTACACACAACCTACAGACATGATAGCGTCGGTTTGTAATTTGAATATACGAGAAAACATAAGACGATAACTCACACACAAACCTCTTTCTGCTTGCGATGAATCACTGCTTGCAGCCTCTGCCTTACGGGCGTGAGCCATTGCTCTGCCCCGCACTGCCGCCGGGACCGGCCCACCACTGTTCTCTGTCGACGTTACATCATGAAGAATCCCGGGGTCCTAGCCATAAACAGCTGCGCTGAAAAGAGAAATGGAGCTGGGCAGGCAATGTAAGGGCAGATAACCGGTGGGCCATTGGAGTTACAGAATGGATGCCAAGAGAAGAGAAGCACAGTCGAGGACTGCAGAAAGTTAGGTGGGAGGATGGCATGGAGGTAATGTGCAAGCTCAAGTTGGAATAAGCTAGCGCAGGACTACCGCGTTCCACTCTTAAAGGCGAAGCTTAAGCGTCCTCCAAGTTTTATCACCCCACCTAGCTGTCTGCCGTTCTAGACTATATATATATATATATATATATATATATATATATATATATATATATATATAGGCAAGATTTTGCTATTAAGAAGTAACATATAGTATTCGGGAGTAGGATGAGTTTGAAGAGTTTCGAGGAGACTGCCATTAGCGAAATCGGAACATCATTGATTCGGATTGCTCCAGCTTCAAATACTGGAATAACCTAGTCGTCCGGCACGCGTCCCGAGTCAGAAAATTTTAAAACTGTCGGTAAAATAAAAGGACAGGATACTGACTGATTAGCAATAAAGGTTTGGAGTTAACACCGTTGGGTCGATTAGGTGTTAAGCGGAGGATTGAGGTCCAATGGAGTTCCTCCTAATTTAATCTGTTCAGAGACAGTGCGCATTCTCGTCAAATCACCGAGCTATGTTGTAAAAAAAGTGCGCTGTTCGACCACAACAAGGAAATCTATGCATGTGGAGATTGAGCAGTTAAAATTCTAGTCTTATTTAGTATGTTCATTCGATGCCGACGTGCGACTCGCTTGCAATGGTAGCTGAATTGTGCGAATCGAGTTTTAAACTTTCTGAATAATTTCTATATAAAGTATCTTCACTGTGATATTTCACATTGTTGTTTAGCGATTTTGGCTTCATAGTGCTGCTCGTGCGATAGGAACAAAAACTCATAATAGGAGTCGCAGTAGGCAACAGCATGCGTCGTGCACTTGCTCGCGCTGGCAACTACACGTGTTGTGCGCCAGCCTATGTAGCAATGGCGTGCTGTGTTATGGGCTCCCTATTTAGATGTTACCTGCGGCAGCGGCGCGTATGCGCTACTATAGGCCTCCGTTATTTCGATATCCAGACTCTTTCTTGCAATCTTGGAAAACCGATGGTGGGGATCGAGATAGCAGGCAATGAGGCTCCAGGGTGCGCACTCGTAACAACGATGCCTTTTTTCGAAGCCAAAGGATCTTCGCCGGAGTGTGCTCGTGGGAACGCGAGCAGCCGAACAGCGAGCCGGCGGCGTCGGCGCATCGGAGACAGATCCCGAAGAATCACTTCGCCGTAATGCCGCGTTCGCTTTGGGGCTGCGCCGCGATGCGCGCTCGCTCGCCGCCGCCTTAATTGCGGGACTAACGGCGCGATTCATCAGACTTAACGCTCGCTTTGCAGACGCGACCCGCAGCACTCGCGAGCGATCCAAGAGCCTCGCGAATATGCGCAGCCTCTCCGGTCCCACGGGCAATGAGCTTGCTGCTCCGCTTGGCGCTAGATGACGCGACGCCCACAAACTGTGACCACTGACTGAGCGCGCTCTTGCCTCGGCCGCTGCAGTAGTGAGGTCGGTGAGCAAACGCCACTTTCCTTTTACGCTCCTGTTCTCTCCTTTTGGCGCTCCGTGTGGGCGAAGCACTGGCGAGTCGCCTTTGAATCATCCCCGGATGTCCGTCGAGTGGGCCGGAGAGAAATTTGCCGGGTCAGCTCGCGGTTAGGCCCGAAGAGAGCGGTGCGCACTTTTGTCTTAATTTTAAAAGTTCAACGTGAGTTCTTTCACACTCCGTGTCATTCTTTCATGCTTTGAATGCGCGTAAGGCATATTAGCACTGCACCGTAAGTACATCTGCCAGTTTCAGAGAAAAAATGAACAAACACTTATAAGGCATTTCTTATAGTCTTGCAGGCCCGGCTGTTTTCTTTTTCATAAATCGGACGGCTGGAGATTAGAAATAGCTGACGGCCGTTCCACTTCGGCCACCATAGGCGCTATCCTAAGCTCAGTAACTTCCAATATATGCCATCTCGCAGTGGGTTATTTCGAAAACCAACTATATATAGAACAGTTAGGTTGCCTCACATAGTAGGCGGTAATGCTCGGCAGTGTAACCAACCGTGCGAATTTTCGCCGGCGGATCATAATGTACTGACGGAAGCAATGCGCACATTTTCGTGGGGTTGCGGCCTTCTTGCCGAAGAATTAAATCCAGGTTGAGCCCGCATATTACGTGCCTGTAGATAGGTTTCTCGCAGCATCCTTTTTGTCGAAGCCTATACTGTCCCAAAACTGCGTGTGCCACTTTTTCTGAGAGCACTGCACTCATCGGAAATTGTGGTAGGGTCATGTGCAACTCCAAGTTTTTCACATCCACCGCGTACACGGCGCTAAATGCGTCACATCACTGGACATTACACCACTGGCTGTATGATTCACTGTAGAATACTTTAGGTCTATTTGCATGAACTCGAAGCGGGCAGGTCGAATCAGAAGGCGGTATGATTGAAACCGATCCGTCTACGTGTACGCAAACTTCGTAAAAAGCGTTGAAAAGTTGCGCACAAATCATCGACGATGATTGTCATCGTAAACAAATAGGCGAACGCTTCTAGAAGAATATTCATATTGTGACGAGGGTAAGAATGGGCAAAACAAAAGGGAAAATGTATTCACGGAATGTATACAGAGCGAAGCCGAGATGGCGGAACAACAACCACACGAGCACTTCTTCGGTGGTTTTCTTCCTCCACTTGCTGGCGCCTTCTCCAATGTACGGGAATGGCTTGTAACAATATTAATAAGGAATGATGCGCTTGAAGGCGTATATGTTTTGCAGTGAGGATATTTAGGTAGTGTTTACTGTTTCATTGCCTTATTAAGCAATGAACGCAGCTGTAAACCAGCACATCCGTAGCGGTGTAGTGTAGGTGGCGGCACGAACATAAGCCAATTCGTCATATCTGTGGTGCAGCGACGCGACCGCCGGCGTGGAAGAGGACAGCCATCCTATTTTATGTGTCCCTCGTCTCCGCTTCGTTACTGCGGGGGAACAGTCACCTTCTAGCCCTACCTTACCTAGCTCGTTCATTACGTATGTCGACGGCTGTAAACCGAGCGAGAAGAACGGGGAAACACCTCTCGGCCGAACTCACAAACTTCACTCTCCGTTTCTGCGCATTCCCTGTCGTAACACGAACTCCCTCTCTTCTCCCGCATCTGCGTCTGTCCGGCACACCCTTCAAAAGCAGCCATCCCGCGCACACGCGTGCAAGGTATTGGAACCCTCATGTGAATTGCTGTTGCCGAGAAGGCGGTCGATGCATGGTGGTCGCCTTTTGTTTACTGACGTGCTCATAAGTCCTCAGCGTGCAACCTTTCTTGTTTCTCGTCGACCCACCGTGAAAAACACTGACGACTCCCCAGCATACAGGTACGCGTTCAGGCTTCTCTGCTCAGGCTTCGATGCATTCGCTGAAAGAACCGACGCAGCACGACATCGGTTGCACGCACCGATGATCGCGACCAGCAGAGTCTTCTTTATTTCGCGTGTCAAGAAAACCGCAATAAGCAGCTAACGCGTACTCCGTGCTGGGGTTTCTAGTGTGTACTCTATAGCAAAGAGCGAAAAGCCGCGCAACCTTCGTGGGTCGCTCTCCTTCTGCTTGAAGACGAGTGCTTCGTCCGCATTGTACTCTAAAATTTGCCAGCTATTATAATTACCAAAACACACGCTCCGCATTTGCATCATCCCTTATTGTATTCCGACCGTCATATTTTACAGCGTCGCGCCCTCATACTGCATCGAATTCAACTTTGCGTTCTCTTTTGTTTTCGGAACAAATCTCGAACTTTGTCCTTATTCGGCGCTCCTTCTTTTCTTACTGTACCGTACCTCATCGTCCACTCTCAACGGCGAATAGAAGCATCGCAAAAACGACGTAAGAGTTCGTTCGCCAAGGGCGCCACTTCGCCGTTGCTCTTTGCACCCGGCAAGAGGAGGCCTTTGTACGATTTCAGCATGGCGACTCTCGAGAACAGGACGGGAAAATGGGGAGGCTGAGAGGAGAGGCGGCACAAATTTTTGTACTTAGTCTCGCGCACGAAGTGCAGCCTGCGCTTCTCTCAGAGAGTTCGCGAGCGAGAGCTGCTGGCATTTGGATCACCGGTGGTGCCCGCTTCTCTTGAAGCGACTGTTGTTAAGCTAATAAGCTCGTCTCGTCCTTCTTCGGCGCGGGCTTTGTCCTTTGATGTCTTCGAGTTCGCTCAGCGGAAATATATGGGCCCCTTCACATCTCTCGCCTCACTTGTCGCCGTCCCTCGGAGAGGGACGCAACGTCTCGTTGCTTCGCCGCTGCCTGCGGCGACGACTCGCCAGAGGAACCCGATTTCATGTTTGTAAGCGAAGTGTGGACGCCGGCAGAAAACCGGAGTGATTTGGTAGCTGATTCTGCTTTGAAACAAACCGTTAGCTATTTTGTAACTGGATTGTACAGGCTGAGCTCCCCATTTCTCCGAGATAAGTGACAGTCGGTTGGGCAGGGTGCACTGGGAGGCGACGTACTTGCAGCCACTGCCTCCCCTGTGCTGCGGGAGAAAAGGAGTAAATGAAATCAATAAAATTGGCTGGGGAGAATAGACATTTCACTTGAATCGATATCTTCGGATATAGATGGGGCTAATTCGGCACCAGGAGCTGCAGATATATGGAAGTCTCAAGGTCCCCGATTTGCTTATTGTGGGAAAAAAAAAACTGCGCGATAGCGGGACACACAAGGCTGAAAGGATAAGATATAAGTATGCGCAATAAAGCAATGAATTAATAATCGTTGTTTTACTGCTTGTACATCAACTCGTTCTTATACACAACAAAGCGTACGTGCTTGTACCAATCACGGGCGGATTGGTGACTGGCTTTTTACAATACGTCATGTACCAGCAAGCCCAAGTGGACACCATTCCGGCCCTATATTCCCCTATTGGAATTACGGAAGCTGCCTCCAACACAATTTCAGTGCTACATGAGCAACCAGTGTGCAATACTATGAGAGCGGTCAGGTCGAACACCCGCCTCAGCGGATCGTCACGTGAAGATGTCATAGAGGCACTTTTCTGCTCTTTCGAGAACAAATAGTCTGTGCGAGCGCTTTTTTTGAAACATCGCATTCTTAGGGTATTTGACAAACCTTCTAGGGCTAGCTGTCTATCTGTCTATTTATCAACGTCTCTAGCCGTTTTCCCGGACATCTCGGTCTCTGAGTAGTACGTGGTCGAACGGGTAGCGTGTCGGGCCCTATGCCGAGGGAACAGGGTTCGAAGCCAACCGTCGGCACAACTTGGACCACTGGGTGTACGACACTGCGTACCTATGTGCCTTCTCTTCAACGAACCCCTTTGACGCCGACATGAATGAGTGGGGACGCAGGACTAGTTATGTGGTCACGGGTATGTACCACTCTGCAATAAATCTCTTTCACGCTGACTTGGAGCACTGCGTATGTGCCGCTCGGTTTATGCCGCGCTTCAATGAAGCTCTCTGATGGCAACTTAGGTCACTGCGGATGTTGTCAGTAGGTGTGTGCCGCTCTTCAATGAACCTCTTTGACGCCAACTTGGGTAACTAGGTATGTCCCACTGGGAATTTCCAGCTCTACAATGACAAAAACATATCCTTTTGATTTATCCGATGCTCCGCGAAATCGAACCCGCGCCGAGCGCCGATAGACGGCGCAGTTTGTGCAGCGGAAGAGGAGCGCGGCTAGAATTTCAACCAGCCGATTTCGCGATTTGGATCCGCCGATTGCACCATTAGAAAACGTTTGAAATTTCTCCAGTGCAGGGTAGAATTGAACCCGCTTCACACGGGTTCCTCAAGGACAGCAGCCCGACACTTTAGCAAGCTGCGCAACAAACGCACTGGGTATGCGCCGCTCTTCAATGTGCCTCTCGCCATCTTGGGTCATTCAGTATGTGCCACTCGGTGTGCGGCCAGAGAGGGCGTAATTCTGAGCGATCGCATACACTGGCGCGCCACGCATCTCGTCTTGGAGGCAACGCGTGGACTCCTCGGCAGTGCTACTAAATGTCCAGAAAAAAGCGCGAGCCTTTCTGAGCGCATGCACCGAAGCGCCGTGCATTTCGGAGGTCGCGCGCAGGTTTCGCGGGGCCGCCTCTAGATGGCGACCGGTGTTCGTAGAGGAGGAGGAGTCCCGCTGCACACAACGGGTTTCGACGTTGGCATTACGTTGCGTCGCTATATTGCTTCAATGCTAAGCGCATTACCGCCGACAGTCATCGCGAGGTGATTCTGCCGAATTTATTTCTACCTGCAAGAATACTTGGAACACTGTAAATTTAATCAGCGTAAGTAAACGAGGACGCAAGAACACATATGCACTGGACCAGCGCTGTACTGCCAATCGAAATTTTATTTTAATTACCACGCTCTTAAATTGTCGTGCTATCACAATTGCCACGATGCTCCTTTACCTTGAAAGTAAAAACATGCATGCTCCTTAGCACAAGAAATCATCGCAAGGCACAGTCCAGAGCGATCACACCAAAGCAAACAAAGTGTTATCACTAGCAGGAAGCCGTCACTAGATCACAGTTCTCGACCTCATTTATTTACTTGCGCTGGTTAAATTTGCAGTGTGTCGCTCCAACTGGCCGAAATACAAGTACTCCCTAGCCAAATACTTGAACAGTACACTCCAAGCCATGAGTGATGACGATTTTCCTTCGATGATGGAGGAGAATGACGAGTGAGCGCCACTTATAAAGTGCGGCAGAGGATCATGCACTTCACAACGCCACAAAAAGGGAATACTCACGCCGAGGAGCGATTTCAACCGGCACGCAAAATGGTGTGCATGGTCTCCTCTCGTGCACCATCGAGGTACGATGCCTGCAACGCCGCTGATCCTCATTGCGCTAGAGTTCTGAGGCGCCTGGTAGCTGCCGTGACATGTGCTTCTGCTGTGCAGCACCAGTTGTCTCACATGCTGCGTCGAGCCAACGTGTGGCCGCCTTTGTTGTTAGAACACCGTCTGAGTAGCGTCATCGCTACGCGAAAACTTGCTATCTTCAATGCTTCCCTATTAGGGCGAGAGAGCCAACTTTTTTTTTATTTACAACCAATGAAGCAAACCGACAATGAAGCGAAGCAAAACATAGGGATACTTAACTGTTTTCTAATTATTTTTGTATAAATTATAAGAAAACGGGAAAGTGAAAATGTACGAAAGCACAGCTTGCCGTCGGCGAGAGCCGATCCACATCTTCCGCATTACGCGTGCGATGCTCTATAATGGCTACAGCGGTGGTTGCCCCCGCCCATTTTCGTGGGTAGCAGATCAATCCCGTCGGAGTGTTAGCCAGTGCCATTCACAGCCGGATGTGAAACATCCTTTCAACTGCAGGCGTCACTTAGTGCACGTCAACTTATAGGATCAGTCAAGTGGCGAACTGGCCATCCGCCGTTAATGCTGAGAGTGATACTGTTATACACTTCAACGCTCTAGATATAGTAGAAATACCCAAAGGGAATGGCTCGGGGCATGGCTGCCGCAGTATATTCATTGTGTAGACCATCGCACGCATATTGCGGAACATGTGGATTTGGCTCCCAGCAGCGGCAAGTAATCTTTTCGTCCACTTTTATTTCCTTCTTCCTTGCTGTTTTAACATTCTCGATTGACAAAGGAAAGATAATTTCCTCTATTACTTCACTGGCTTCATTATCTGTTCGCTTCATACCTCTATTCGACGTTCACAACGCAGGATTTTCAAGGACACGCGGGTTGGGTTAAAATTTCTGCTTTCCTTTCCTCTCACGAGTTGTAGGAGAGCTCCAATTCAAGGTACGTGTTACACACTAAACAAAAATAAACATACAACCCAAGGTCACCCGACAAACTCGTCTTTTTGTACGTTTTATTTCAGTGACCGGCAAGAAATATAAATGTTTACGCGTCAACTATCGCAAGTAACCCATTTCTTCATTTACTAAATACGGCATTAAGCCTTTTACGTAAACCACTTTGGTCATCTCTGACATCCTTACTCTGTCTCTTGTTCTTTTATTTATTTATTTTTATTCACGCGAATTGTTTGCCCTGCATCGTGTTCCCTACGGAAGCAAATTCGTGAGCTCTCTAACTGCGCCGACCCGGCTCTGACACCGTCGGACTTACTGCGCAGCGCGCATTTAATAAGGACGGCGGATCATCTGGCGTGCATCCACATTGGCATTACCGGATGAATGCCGGCGCTCTGATTGCCCGGGTGGCAGGAGACAGCTAAATAATTCCCCTGCTGCCATGAACACGGCGAGTTCCTTACTCGCCCTCCAGGTGTGCGAGAAAGCCGAGCTACTAATTGGAACCTCGGAGGATCTGCAGCCCTCAGAGCCTTCGTGCGCAGACGACCTTGAAGAACGGTCTGTATTGAGGCGAGGTGGGACCGACATATTCGAATGCGAATTTCATCTGTCTGTTGGCCACAGGCAAGAGCCCATTTATCGTATTAATTCAGATATAGGGCAACTTTTTAACAGCGGAGCTGTTTAAGCCGACCGTTAGTCCGTGGAGCCTGAACAAAAAACCTCGCTGAACGATGATGTCACCACACGTTGCCTAGCAACCACCTCGTGGAGCGCCGTGTGCTTGGCCTCCTCTCCGTGCCGTGCATACGTTGCCATGACATGGGACGTTAAGGAGAGGGAAGGAGAGCATGCGGGCGGCACGCGCTATGCTCGGGAATGAGAAAGAGAAAATGGGGATGAGAGAGAGAGAAAGAAATTGTAGCAGCACCAACGAGGCAATGCGCAGAGCTGACGCCGACGCCACCCGCGTTTCCCCGTTTCCCCGCGTTCGCGCCGAACGCGCGCGGTGTCCGTGACTGCAGCAGGCGCCTCTGTCGGCGGCTCGGCAGGCTTCGACCAGCAACGCCCCGGAAAGTGTGTTTCCATTCTTTGCATCCAATTCACGGTCTCTATTTCTCTCACTTTCTTTCTGATGACCCCTGGTTGTCTATTTACAGTTTCGATTATCCTGTACTTGGTTGCCAACTTCCTTGACCTCTTCCTCCATTCTGTGTCCACGCTTTTCATGTAGAGATACTTGTGCACTTTAGCTGCCCATTTGTTTTCATCCATGTTCCTGAGCCTTTCTTCAAAACTAATTTTGCTTTGTGCTTCTCTGACTTCAAAAGAGGCCCAACCCATGTCTCCATGCACTGCCTCATTTGTCGTATTACCGTGTGCTCCCAAAGCCAACCGGCCTACTGATCTTTGGTTAACTTCCAAACCCGCCAATATATCTGATTTTAAGCATATAATGGCATTTGCGAATGTTAGCGCTGGCACCATAACTCCTTTCCAGATTCCACGCACCACCTCATACTTATTGTGGCCCCACAGTGCTCTGTGTTTCATTAATGCTGCATTCCGCTTCCCCTTTATTTTCAGATTATCTTGGTGGTTGATTGAGTAATTCTTTCCTTCGTTTATGTGTACGCCGAGGTACTTATATTGCTTCACTATGGGTATTACTTGCTGTTGAATTGACACCACGAAGTTACTCGTGTGCTCATTAAAGATCATAATCCCTGATTTCTCTGTGCTAAACTTAAGGCCTAGATTTGTCGCTGCGTTCCCACAGATATTCGCAAGTATCTGTAAATCTTTTTATTGTCCGCTAGTAGCACAATGTCGTCTGCGTACATCAGTCCAGGGATCTTCTGTTGCACCATTTGTCCATTACGCATGTAGGATAAATCAAAACCTAATTCGCTGTTTTCCAGTCGTCTTTCTATGCCCTTGACGTAAAGCGTGAACAACAATGGTGACAGAGGGCATCCTTGCTTCAATCCTTGGTGAATTCCCACCATTTCATTTCCTTTTCGGCCTTCCCATGCCACTTGTACTTGGTTGTCTCGATATATCGGCTCGGCAGGCTTCGACCAGCAACGCCCCGGAAAGTGTGGAGGTGCAGTTTGGCCGTGACGTCACCGGGGAGATAAAGCTCCGAGCAACCGTGACGGCGGCAGAACTCTCGTTGACTCTGTGGCAGTGTTGTACGGAACGGCGTTCCTGGAACTAGTTCCTTTTGGGAGGAACGGAGGAACGCCCCTGTTCCCTGATGGGTCGGTGGAACTGTTACTGTAACTCGTTAGGTTTACGAAGAAACGGCAGAAGCAACGACGTTCCTTCTCTAAACGTTCTAGGACATTCAACAGACCCACGCACGCACGTACGCAGCACATCTTGCAGAGCGGATGGGCGACCGCGTGAGGCCCAAACTACTACCGCTTGCCTGTCACTTGACTAGGTGTATTTTTTTCGTGAGTTCTCTCGTATTTCTTTGATGACTAGGCTTCAAGATTGTCACATGACGTTCCCCCTGTCGTTTCTTTCCTCCATGCCGGCATGCCGGCCTGCCGCAGAGAAACGATGACATCAGCACGGCCGCTGGATAAAAAAAAAAAGGTGAAAAGAAATTATCCTTTTTTTTTATCCAGCGGCCGTGACATCAGGATCACAATGCCACTCGAAGGACTTCGCGGCGGATGGAAAATTTCCAGTCCTCCCCTGACTCACATTCGTCATGACCCTATCGACCATGACCCATGACCCTACCGTAAAGACCCTCAAACGCTTCGGTGGAACGGATCTTCAACACTGACAATGAAGTGCTGACAATAAAAAAAAAACAAAAAAGAACGCTTAACCTTGCCCTCAGGCGCGCAACGCTTGAGACAGCGAAGCTGGGCGATCGTAGCCCAGTATTTTCCGGAAGTGTGCGCGAACTTTTCATCTTGTTACTCATGATGATGATAATTTCTTTTCGCGCGTCTCGGACTTAAGGCTGTCACTGTGCGTTGCATAGCGCAGCCACGGCCGCTGGATAAAAAAAAAAGTTGCAGTGGCTTAGCTCGGCTATGCCAGGATATACGTAGCGTTAGCAAATGTTCAGCTGATTATTCTTAGCTTTCCTGGTTGTCTAGATTGTCAAGGATTAGCTTGATTGTCATGCTTACTGCTGCTCCAATGACACACACGCGGTATACGTATTATGTGGCACATGTATTCATTCCTCCTACGCTCAACCGCTAATTGCCAGGCAACTACTTCGGGATCCGATGAGTCAAGCTTCTCCGTTCTTCTGCGCTGTTGAGCAGCATTTGCGCTCTCCTTCTCCATGGCTATACCACACTGGCAAACGCCAGTCAGAAGCGCAGCGGCTCCAGCGCAGTGTCAGACGGCGACTGCACAGCGAGCGCGCGCCGGCGCCAGTGCGTCTACCACAGCTACGACGTCACTCCTCTGGAATGCGCAGACCGGCGGCGGTGAGTCGCGCGCGGCGGCGGCGGAGTGCGCGAGAGGTGCCGGCTCCGGTGGCTCCGGTGCGCAAGCCGTGTG
Organism: Dermacentor silvarum; assembly: GCF_013339745.2. NCBI lineage: Eukaryota > Metazoa > Arthropoda > Arachnida > Ixodida > Ixodidae > Dermacentor > Dermacentor silvarum. The sequence goes on from NC_051157.2 coordinate 9,954,858, forward strand.
ACATCACTGATCCTTGCGCATGCGCAGCACGGCTCTTGATGTGCCGCGCGAAACGGGCTTGGCTAGGCCAGTGTAGCTAACGCTACAAAAAGGCCGTGGCGCAGCTTGCAACAACGACATCGCGTTGCAATGTCGACAATGCGTCTCTCTCTCTCGCTCGTGCGCGAAACCTCTTCACCTCGCAGAGCACGAGCGTGCGAACGCGCCAGCTGTGGACGAAGAAGACGGCGCTCGAACGCAATCATATGGTTCGCATTTTGAAGGCAAGCAAGCAAGCATAAATGCGTGGTCTGCAAGCGTGGCTGTATAGTCTAGTGGTTACGACGCTCGCCTGGGGACCATGGTCCTCACTAATTACGGCTGGCTTAAACATATTCGCTGCTAAAAACGGGTTCGTCTGTAGGACACCAACATCGAGATGCAACTCTTGCTTAGTTAAAACGAGGGACTTTACTAAGTTTTCTTTCCACTCATGCTGCAATATTGAATCAGCATTCAATAAAGGCCTGTGTATTGTCCCTTTCGATGCAGTTTCCTGTGCAAGAAATTTAATTATTTTAGTGCACGTGAGTAACTTTCTATTGGCACATCTGAATCGCAGTATCCTGACTCCACGCAAAAAAAAAAAAAAACTGCGCATTTGAAGACCGAAGTGGAAAATGCTATATGTGTTGCACTTGTAATAGACTAGAGCACCAAAGTTGCAGTTAGACATGCCTGAAGTCTGTCCGGTGCTTCCTGAAAAAATTCGTCTATAGGAGCGTTTCTTTTGATTCTTTTTCTCCAGATAATCTGTTGCCGGCGATGTTCAAATTCGTATAATATACGTAGTTCGATGTGAGTTTTACATTGCTCATTTTATTTCGCCTCGGGATTATCCGACACTATATTTTAATTTAAAAAATCAAATGTAACTTTAATGTAACGACAGGTTCCAATGTTCGAAGTGTAACTGGAACGCGTTCCTTTTGCATTAAAGGAACTTGTAACGGGAACTCGTTTCAAGATTGGGAATGAACGAGGGACGAGCTTTCGTTCCTGTTTTCGAGGAACGTGTACAGCACTGATCTGTGGCGAGTACGTGTAGACTTGACATTGGACGACCAAAGAAGATCCGGACACCCGAAGAAGAAGCCGCTCATCTTGAAGCGCGTCGCGCGGCCGACCAAGGATCTGCGCGTCGGCGGCGAGCCGGTTCGGAATACCGTGCCTAGCAAAAGCTTAGCCAAGCCTTTTAAAACCTGGAAGAATCTAGGTCGATCAGCAGCTCCGCTGTTTACTCCAGCCTTGCACCACGACTGCAAGCTGCCCTCGTTTTCTCTCTTTTTTTTCGAGAATATTTCCGAAAATGAGCTATCGACCTCTATTCGTGACCAACGACTCTCGACCTGGATATTAGTGAACAAAGCTAGCAAAAGTACCGACGTAATGGAGTTTCCCCATCGCACCCGCCGTAAAGCCAGCCTGGAGATTATCCACACTGGCTTTAGGAAATGCTACATGTCCAACGCACTCGACGGCACCGAGGGCGGCGTCGTTCGGGGTGCCGAGGATGCCGGCGAAACATCTTACATGGACTGTTTCTCGCGCAGTTCCGACGAGGATGGGGTTTGGGGTTTGAGGATGGGGTTTGGGTATATATATATATATATATATATATATTGTAATGACGAAGTTAGCACAAGCGTCGCTGTGGTCGCATGGCTGCTGAAGTGAGGAAGAGAAAGACGAACGGATCGGTGTCGCTGGTTTGGCCTCGCGCTGGCGTTTGGCTGGAACTGCTCGGGTGCTCTTTGATCTGAACCTAACGCCAATAAACCCCATATCATTTGGTGGAGGTGCTGGGTATACTAACTATCCTACCAACTCGCCCTGGAACTCCGCAGCCGCACTCTGCCCTCCGCTACCCCCACCACCATGCCAGACGACGCCGGTGAGCGACCCACTTCGTCACCTGTGCAAGTCACCTGTGGTGCCGTTCGTGAACGAGACCCGGCTGTGTTCAGTGGCACCGCTGATGCCGACGTCGACGACTGGCTTTCGTCGTACGAACGGGTGAGCAACAACAACAAATGGGACGATCGGACAAAGCTCACCAAGGTTATTTTTTATCTTGCGGGTGTCGCCCACCTCTGGTTCCGCAACCATGAAGCAACCATTGCGACATGGAATGACTTTAAGACTGCATTCGCGGAAGTATTTGGCCGTCCTGCGGTGCGAAAGCTTCGCGCTGAACAGCGCCTTCGCCACCGAGCGCAACAGCCGGGCGAGACTTTCACTAGTTACATCGAGGACGTCATAGATCTCTGCAACCGCGTGAGCCGAACGATGACTGAGGAAGATAAGATTAAAGAAATCCTCAAGGGCATTGAAGACGATGCTTTTCAGATGCTCATGGCCAAGAATCCTACCACCGTTGCAGCCGTAGTCACATATTGCCAAAGCTTCGATGAATTACGCCGGCAACGAGCGCTCGCCCGCCAAACTGTTCCTCAAGTGGCCTCCCTTTCCAGTTTGGTGACTGCTCACGGACAGGCTGATGACGGGTCTCTCCTGCCTCAGATCAAAGCCTTCATTCGTGAAGAGGTGGCCCGCCAGCTCTCGCTGCTCCCTCTCACCCAGGAGCCTGTCCAACCTTTGTCCTCGGCCGTGCAGCAGGCCATCCGCGAGCAGGTTGCAGAGGCCCTTCCACCAGTCCAACAGATTGCTGCACCAGCTCAGATTGCTGCACCTTTGACGTACGCTGAAGTCGTGTCGCGTCCTAGACCAACGACACTCCCCTACTCGGCGCCGCCACCGCGCCCAGCGCTTCTCCCTGTCCCTCAAATGCCCCCTCAGTACTTCCGGCCACAAGATCCCTGGCGCACGCGGGACAATCGGCCGATATGCTTCTCGTGCGGTATCGCGGGACATGTGGCGCGCTTTTGTCGCCGTCGCCTGCCGCGTCAGGACGTCGTCGTTGAGCCACAGGTACCTGCATCCCACCAGTATGCTGATTCGAACCCATCGCCGAACTTCTGGACCGGTCGTCAGAACTTCAGCCCCCGTCGTTCACCATCACCGCGTCGCCGTTCGATATCGCCGATGCGTCGTCGCCCGCCTTCCAACGAGGGAAACTAAATGCTGCAGCTTCGGAGGCAAGAGCTGCACGCTTGTCGAAATGCCCAAGACCTCCGCTATCGCCGCAAAACATTATAGAAATACAGGTTGAAGGGGCCGCTACATTCGCACTCATCGACACGGGCGCTGCGGTTTCCGTCATACGTGAGACTCTTTGCCGTAAGATTAGGAAGGTCACCACATCACTTTCTGGCCTTGTACTTCGTACTGCCACCACGGAGCCCATCGAACCTTCAGCCGCATGCACCGCTAGGATCGTTATTCAGGACGTAGTTTACACAATTGAGTTCCTTGTTCTGCCTTCCTGCTCCCATGACGTCATCCTGGGATGGGACTTTCTGTCGCGCCACCGTGCCGTCATTGACTGTGCCCGTGCCGAAGTTGCTCTGTCTGTCGTTAACACCACTCTGCCTGCCGCTTCTCCCGCCCCCTTAAAGATTATTGTCGCCGCCGATACTGATCTGCCACCAAGCACTTCAACACCAGTCGCTTTGTTGTGTCCATCGGCGCCCGACGCCTCGGTACTGTTCACGCCTTCATCTGTTTTTCTTCACCGCAAATCTCTACCACTTCCATTCGCCGTTCTTGACGTAGCCGCTGGTACAACAAGTATGCTAGTGGACAACCCGTTCCAATACCCGCTGACTCTGCTTCGCGACGAGTGCCTCGGCTGTGTCGAACCTATTGACATGTCGGAGTGTTTGGACGTGCCTGGCTCCTCTTCTGGCCTTTCGCTCGACGCCATGACACCATTTCCGAAAAGCTCCCGATTGGCTACCGAAGTCTTTGATTCATGCGTTGACGCCAACCTTTCCCTCGAGCACCGCGAGCAACTCCTGTCTCTCCTAGATACTTTCCGTTCTTCGTTCGACTGTACGGAACACGCCTTGGGTCGTACGAACAGTGTTTCCCACCACGTCGACACCGGGTCCCACTCTCCCCTCAGACAACGCCCCTATCGCGTTTCAGCGGCGGAGCGTCGTATAATCAGCGACCAAGTGAATGACATGCTCGAGCGTGGCGTCGTTCAACCATCCCAGAGTCCGTGGTCTTCTCCAGTTGTGCTAGTGTGAAAAAAAGATGGTTCTATTCGTTTCTGTGTCGATTACCGCCGCCTAAACAAAGTCACACGGAAGGACGTCTACCCTTTACCCCGCATTGACGATGCACTCGATTGTTTACAAGGCGCTGAGTACTTCTCGTCATTGGACCTACGATCTGGCTACTGGCAGGTTCCTATGGCCGAATGCGATCGACCGAAGACAGCGTTTGTCACCCCTGATGGGCTATATGAATTTACCGTCATGCCATTCGGGCTCTGTAATGCGCCCGCAACTTTCGAGCGCATGATGGACAACATACTTCGTGGTCTCAAATGGAACATTTGCCTATGCTACCTGGATGACATCGTCGTGTTTTCTTCAGACTTCTCGACGCACCTCTCACGTCTCCACCAAGTTTTGACATGTCTTAAGAACGCTGGTCTTCAGCTGAATATCAAAAAGTGTCGCTTTGCAGCTCGCACCTTGACTATCTTGGGCCACGTTGTGTCCAAAGACGGCGTCCTCCCTGATCCTGCGAAACTTCGAGCTGTCGCCGACTTCCCTAAGCCGACGTCACTGAAGACCCTCCGGAGCTTCATCGGCCTTTGTTCTTATTTTCGTCGCTTTGTGCGCAATTTCGCGACCATTATCGCACCTTTGACGCGACTTCTCACCGTTGGCACCGACATGTCTCACTGGTCTCGTGAATGTGATGACGCATTCCAGACGCTACGCCAGCTGCTCACAGCTCCTCCGATTCTCCGGCACTACGATCCCCGGGCGCCTACGGAGGTGCACACTGATGCAAGCGGCGTGGGCCTTGGTGCGGTGCTCGCGCAACGGAAGCCTGGCTATCACGAGTATGTTGTCGCCTACGCGAGCCGAACCCTCACAAAGGCCGAGGCCAACTATTCAACCACTGAGAAAGAGTGCCTGGCTATAGTCTGGGCTCTTGCCAAGTTCCGACCCTACCTTTATGGCCACCCGTTTTATGTCGTCACGGACCACCACGCTCTTTGCTGGTTGTCGACATTGAAAGATCCCTCGGGCCGCCTTGGTCGGTGGGCCCTGAGGCTTCAAGAGTATGATATCCAAGTGGTCTACAGGTCTGGCCGCAAGCATTCTGACGCGGACGCCCTTTCTCGCTCTCCTATGATATGGGGTTTATTGGCGTTAGGTTCAGATCAAAGAGCACCCGAGCAGTTCCAGCCAAACGCCAGCGCGAGGCCAAACCAGCGACACCGATCCGTTCGTCTTTCTCTTCCTCACTTCAGCAGCCATGCGACCACAGGGACGCTTGTGCTAACTTCGTCATTACAATATATATATATATATATATATATATATATATATATATATATATATATATGCCTCGGCAGGTTCGATATAAAGGTGTCGACCTATATTCGTGTTGTACCTGTCTTCCAGTAAGTACGGTAAATCGAAAATCCTTGAAATTGCAAGGTTGCAGTGCAGTATGCCTGCAATGGTAACAGGGTGTAAGAATTAAAGTTAAACGAAAGAATGCGCCGTCGTAATCGAAGGGAACAGGAATTTGCCCTGAATTATTTAGCTTTACAGGTCAGTGGCAGTGATGCCTAACCCGACATATGCAAGGAGGGCTTGTAGCGGTTTCACATAGATATCATGCTTAATTACTCAGTGGCGAGTACACTCAGCGGCTTATCTCCCTTATGAACGAGCTGCTTTTGTGACAATACGAAAAAGAGGGGGGAAGTAATCAGGTTAGTTTCTTTATATTTTTTTTAAATATTTCCGAAAATGAGTATGGACCTGCTCACGAGCAGGAGAGCGACTCTCTTGCATGAAACCAAATAGGAACATGGATTGTGGTACCACATTCTGACTCTACATTACGTACACTGATGTAAAAAAGGCATCCGCTATCAGAGTCGATCGTCTGTCTTCTTTTTACGATGTAGGCTAAGGCATTAAGATAATGGTACTTCCCTATTCGCTAAGACCTATAGTTGTTGCCGTTGTTAAAATGCAGTCTGATATTCTGCCTAAACCAGGCATTTACCTTTAGGAATTTTCTCCGTTCTTCTCCATACGGGAATCAGTGTGTGTCGTCAAGGAAATATTGCATCTATCGCGACAGGGGCGACATTGGGCGATAAATTGCTACCACGAAGAACTGCATCTTTGCTCTAGTTTCTTTTTCTTTTTTTCTATAACTGTGAATACAACCGTGTAACCTAAGACAGCAAGAAAGAAGAAACAACTGGTTTCTGATCTGTCCCCTTCTGAACTTAGTTGTTACTTTGTCTCAGGTATATTTTGGTATCATTTTTTCAATTCCCTTGCTGAAAACCGTGGGGCACCTCCTGTGGAACTTTCTTGAACCCATGATGGCGTCTACTGAGGGCAACCGCTGTCGTAAAACGAAGACGGATGCCTGTCTTATCCCGAAGTACGCTCGCTGAAAAGAACGTTCTTGCTTCTGTCCCTTCTGTTTTTAGTAGTAATCGCACGTGGCTGGCAGCACGCATGTCTGACCTGCCTCGCGATCCCTACAGCTGCGGCTCTTCAAAGGTTGACACCGTGTGTGTGGAAACTGTGATGCATGGCAGCGTATGAAGAAAACCTGGGGCTGACTACGTGTACGGGGATAAAAATGCCCGAGCGAATGGACAGGGACATCTTGAGCTATAAGACGTGGACGCGCTAGCGCATGGAGTAGGAGTGGTTTTATCTGGCGATGGTCGACGTCTAGCGGTATTTATTTTTGTTCACTGTAGGACGTAGCTTCCTTTTTTTTTTATTCGCTTTGGTCCTAAGCTTCTTTAGTCGCGAAGCTTGTTGTACATTATGTTTCGAGTCTTGGTTCGAATCTTAAATAATATTATCTGTCCTAAGGAATACCAAGCATCTCGACACCGTGACTTCTGAACGTAACCGGACAGCATTCAGATTCAACGCTGGTCATAGCAAAGAGATAAGAAAGTTGGTACGAGTATTGAAATACATATAATTCTCACCTTAAATACTGCATTCAATTCATGGTGAATAAACAAAGCGGGCAATACAAATATAATGAAGACGACTTAGCGTGTACATGACGACGAGGACAAAGGTAAAACCGAGTAAGCAAGACGACACTCGAGTGCAACTGCACAAGCATAAACAGAGAGAAAACCGCACATGAAAGGATGGAAGCCTTCAGTATAGGCAAAAAATGACAGCGCCGTCATAGCTGTATCAAGCTGTTTGCACAGCAATGAGAGAGAGAGTAAACATTTATTTCAAGAATCAGCGTGAAATAGTTCTTTCGTCACAGAGGGTGGGCGGCTCCTTAAGTCCAGAAAGCCATTGGCGATCGCTGCTTCCCGTTCCTGGTTCCCCAGCTTGCGCTGATCTTCCAAGCCACATAACCCGCCGTGGTTGCTTAGTGGCTATGGTGTTGGGCTGCTGAGCACGAGGTCGCGGGATCGAATCCCGGCCACGGCGGCCGCATTTCGATGGGGGCGAAATGCGAAAACACCCGTGTACTTAGATTTAGGTGCACGTTAAGGAACCCCAGGTGGTCCAAATTTCTGGAGTTCCCCACTACGGCGTGCCTCACAATCAGATCGTGGTTTTGGCACGTAAAACCCCATAATTTTTTCCAAGCCACATATTAGAGACTCCATCACGATAGCCCCATTACGACGGAACATGCACGCCACACACTACAAAGGAAGAAGAGAGGCAAGAACGACAGCGCTTCATAACAAATAATCTGCAGAGCCTAACACAGAAAAATCTTCTGCTACTATTCTACAAAGTTTCGACACATTCGAAGAAGTGGGTACCGCGCTAGCCATGTCAACGTGCACCAACAGCGCCATCATACTAAGCCATTGCCAATCGACTTGCCGCAACTACCACAATGGTCTCATTTCTGCGATCGTACTCAGAATCCTGGAAAACGTGTCAGCCCAGAAACAACTCCTCTAGACATACGTCGTCTGGACCCCGGGTAACAAACTCTTCGCGGGAAAAAAAATAATTCTGGGGTGTTACGTGCGAAAATCACCATCTGATTATGAGGCACGCCGTAGTTGGGACTTTGGATTAATTTTGACCACCTGGGGTTCTTTAACGTGCACCTAATTCATGATACAGGGGCGCTTTTGCGTTCCACCCTCATCGAAAAATGCAGCCGCCGCGGCCCTCTTCCCGGGAGACGAAGCGGCGGCTTGTGAGATCACACAAGCCGGGCCTTCCTGCCAGAGGGGACTCGCAAGGCGACGATGCCTGGGGACAACTCCAAGAAATATTCTGATATTTGCAACATTACCAGCTAGAAAGAACAGCAATCCCACTACCTCACCGCAAAATCAGCAGGGAGGAGATGGTCGCCCTGCGGCGCCTCCAGACCAACACCTATATGTGCACGGTATTATACGGTGCACCCACTTCCCGCACTTGTGCCGCTACTGCGGAGTGCCGGACACTCTTCGCCACATGGCGGTGGAGCGTTCGCGCCAGCCAACAACCAAGCAGACGCCGCAGAAAGCCAGGACGAAACAGAAGAGCACCGTGGAGAATCAGGGGAGGTTTTGCTGCAGAGCAGTGAAGCAGAACTATTCGGTCGCCTTATCGATCTCGACGCTCCTTGAATGTGGTTAACACGCCTATAAAAGTACATGCCAAAATTTGGAAATAAAGCAGTTGGAATTGAGCGTATGTCTTGCTTACACATTTCTACCTCGGCCCTTCTCTTGAAATTCGCTTTCGTTGATGTTGATTGCACAGTCTAACCAACTATCCCAGAGACAAGCAACGTTTGGTTAAATATAAAAGTAGATAAAAGCTCGAGTCAACTATTTTGGTATCATAGGCATCGACGGGTTGGAAATTCTGCAGACGACGGCTTGCAGTAACGTCAATAGTGAGAACTGCGAGACAAAGAATATATGCTTCGCTTTACAAAGCTGTTTCTCTAGCTACAGACAGCATTATGCTGCTGCTCAGCACAAGGTCACAGGTTCAGCTCCTAGCAGCGGCAATTGGATTCCCGTGTGGACTAAATTATATAAATGTTTAGACTATAGGTAAAGAACCCCAGGCTAAATCCCGTCAAGCTAAACCAAGGCGTTTCACTAAACGACGTCTCTTATAAACCACTGCACGCACTTTTTGGACGCCAAACCGTAAAATTTAATTAAGATTGAGGTGTCTCGAGGGAAATAAGCGTATCAGTAACTGTGTGAACTTGTGGACGTTATAGAGTATAATAAAAAAAAAAGCATTGTTCTAATGAAAAGGCGTTTGTGAGTTTCCCGGTGTTCGAATTAATACGCGAGGCGGCGGTATTAAATTTATAAATAAGGTAGGATTTACGAATTTCTAGGCCTTGGTTTGAGCGATAGCCTGATTCCAGTATTGTCGCTTTTAAGTCATTGAAAGAGTAACCAGGAAGGGTGACATGTATGGATACGGGTAGGTTCAAAACAGTTTTTGCGTGGGAACTGTGGTTATGAACTCATATTCAGAAAGGTGTCTGTCTGAACAACATACAGTTGATTACAGGTATCACATTCGAGAAGGTAGACCACATTGGCGGTGTCACAGGTAAAGTTTCCTTTTATTTGCACAGAGACTTTTGAGGCGGTGCTGACTGCTTTCTGTGTAGTTCTCATGTAAGGACAGACCTGACAATGTAATTTGTTGGAAGGCATATTGCTAATGTGAATTTATATACTATCATTATTGATTATATTGTGCATCTTCGGCATGTTCGTCAAAGAGCCAGAACACCGGCGTCTTGGTTTCACCCGGCGCGATGGCCAAGTAGTGCGTTTGCTGCGCCAAGTCCGCCCCATCGTTATAGACTAGCGTATGAGCCACAGCGTTCATAGCCGTGGCACACTGCATCTGGATCCTGTGAGATCTCTCCCGCGCCTGCTCTCGGCGGCTCATACCCACATGTCCAACGCGGGTATGAGCCACACGTGATTTCTTTCTTTCTTTCTATCTTTCTTTCTTTTTTTCCTTCCTTCTTTCTTTCTTTCTTTCTTTGCTTACTTCATTCCTTCTTTCCTTTCATTCTTTCTTTCTTTCTTTTTTCTTTCTTGTCCCTGGCTGATACCCGCATATGCCTGGCTCATACAGGCATATCCAATGAGGGTATGCGCCACAGGTGATTTTATTATCTTTAATCGTGACCTAACTGACGAGCATGTGATGTTATTGATGCCATGAACTATCAATCATGTTATTCATCCGTTTTGACACCTGTGCCAAAGCACAACTGGCGGGAAACCGCCACGCACATGCAGTCAAACCACCACGCACATGGAGCCAAAATGCTGATGATGAAATCCTGCGCTTGTGAAGTTCAAACCCTGCCCAAATCCAGCGCTAACGCAGCTCCACTAACGTGAAACATGGGGAAGTGCGAAGCAGTGATGCGCCGGTGTTTCCCTTATGTTATTCTTGTGCTATTCTTGCACAAGTGAGGAGGAATCGAGCGTTTGTGGGTGGTGGCGCCCTCTCTTGCGCTGCGCTGCTACTAGATTGGCGTTTCGGAAGCGATTTTCGCGAGTTTTTGTGTCCCGCATATCCCTGGCTCATACCCGCAAAAGCAATGCGGGTATGCGCCGCACGTGATTTTATTATCTTTAATCGTGACCTAACTGACGAGCATGTGATGTTATTGATGCCATGAACTATCAGTCATGTTATTCATCCGTTTTGACACCTGTGCCAAAGCACAACTGGCGGGAAACCGCCACGCACATGCAGTCAAACCACCACGCACATGGAGCCAAAATGCTGATGATGAAATCCTGCGCTTGTGAAGTTCACACCCTGCCCAAATCCAGCGCTAACGCAGCTCCACTAACGTGAAACATGGGGAAGTGCGAAGCAGTGATGCGCCGGTGTTTCCCTTATGTTATTCTTGTGCTATTCTTGCACAAGTGAGGAGGAATCGAGCGTTTGTGGGTGGTGGCGCCCTCTCTTGCGCTGCGCTGCTACTAGATTGGCGTTTCGGAAGCGATTTTCGCGAGTTTTTGTGTCCCGCATATCCCTGGCTCATACCCGCAAAAGCAATGCGGGTATGCGCCACAGGTGATTTTATTATCTTTAATCGTGACCTAACTGACGAGCATGTGATGTTATTGATGCCATGAACTATCAGTCATGTTATTCATCCGTTTTGACACCTGTGCCAAAGCACAACTGGCGGGAAACCGCCACGCACATGCAGTCAAACCACCACGCACATGGAGCCAAAATGCTGATGATGAAATCCTGCGCTTGTGAAGTTCAAACCCTGCCCAAATCCAGCGCTAACGCAGCTCCACTAACGTGAAACATGGGAAAGTGCGAAGCAGTGATGCGCCGGTGTTTCCCTTATGTTATTCTTGTGCTATTCTTGCACAAGTGAGGAGGAATCGAGCGTTTGTGGGTGGTGGCGCCCTCTCTTGCGCTGCGCTGCTACTAGATTGGCGTTTCGGAAGCGATTTTCGCGAGTTTTTGTGTCCCGCATATCCCTGGCTCATACCCGCAAAAGCAATGCGGGTATGCGCCGCACGTGATTTTATTATCTTTAATCGTGACCTAACTGACGAGCATGTGATGTTATTGATGCCATGAACTATCAGTCATGTTATTCATCCGTTTTGACACCTGTGCCAAAGCACAACTGGCGGGAAACCGCCACGCACATGCAGTCAAACCACCACGCACATGGAGCCAAAATGCTGATGATGAAATCCTGCGCTTGTGAAGTTCAAACCCTGCCCAAATCCAGCGCTAACGCAGCTCCACTAACGTGAAACATCGGGAAGTGCGAAGCAGTGATGCGCCGGTGTTTCCCTTATGTTATTCTTGTGCTATTCTTGCACAAGTGAGGAGGAATCGAGCGTTTGTGGGTGGTGGCGCCCTCTCTTGCGCTGCGCTGCTACTAGATTGGCGTTTCGGAAGCGATTTTCGCGAGTTTTTGTGTCCCGCATATCCCTGGCTCATACCCGCAAAAGCAATGCGGGTATGCGCCGCACGTGATTTTATTATCTTTAATCGTGACCTAACTGACGAGCATGTGATGTTATTGATGCCATGAACTATCAGTCATGTTATTCATCCGTTTTGACACCTGTGCCAAAGCACAACTGGCGGGAAACCGCCACGCACATGCAGTCAAACCACCACGCACATGGAGCCAAAATGCTGATGATGAAATCCTGCGCTTGTGAAGTTCAAACCCTGCCCAAATCCAGCGCTAACGCAGCTCCACTAACGTGAAACATCGGGAAGTGCGAAGCAGTGATGCGCCGGTGTTTCCCTTATGTTATTCTTGTGCTATTCTTGCACAAGTGAGGAGGAATCGAGCGTTTGTGGGTGGTGGCGCCCTCTCTTGCGCTGCGCTGCTACTAGATTGGCGTTTCGGAAGCGATTTTCACGAGTTTTTGTGTCCCGCATATCCCTGGCTCATACCCGCAAAAGCAATGCGGGTATGCGCCGCACGTGATTTTATTATCGTTAATCGTGACCTAACTGACGAGCATGTTATGATATTGATGTCATGACCTATCAGTCATGTTAGTCATAGATTCGTACCCTTACACGCCAATTTTGGTATATACCAAGTGAACGAGACACGAATTTTCGGCAGATCTTGTTATTGCGCGTGACCACGACGCCATGACATCACATTAGCCACCGACAGTCCGGGCCCCTAAAGTGCTTCGCACTTTAAAGAATTGCTCTGGTGTACCTGGCGGCATATAGCAGAAGTCATTACTGGTAAATTAGCTGACGTCCCCTGCTGATTTTTCATTTTATAGTGTTGTCTCATGCAAAGTGTTTGCGTTAGACAAATATTTTATGCATGTAGACTTAAATTATTTATGACAGCTGCAACGCCATTTTTCCTTGTGTAACGATAAATATCTCTTGCCATTTTTCTACTGCTTGTCCTGGTAGGGTTTCATAATTAGGCAATAATAAAAAAATGGGTTAGAGCTAGAGTGAGGCGAATATTCGAAGTTTCGATAGGAGTAGAATAGTGCACACTAACTATTCGTATTCGTATGCGAAAAGAAACTGTTCGATATTTTCGCATATTCGAAACTATTCCGCAACAACCAACTGTCAAAGTCTGGTTACTGTTCTCCGTCGGCTAAACAAAGTATGGCAAATTATCAGAAGTGTGACAACGACAAAATTCTTCGAAGAACTGCCAAAGCAAAATTGGTTCGTCAAGCTTTGTTTTCGGTGTGGCAGCGAAAGCCTATGTGACAACCTGTAACTTTTGGCTGTTAGTCTGTCACTTAGTCGTTTTGGTAGTATATGTACGTGTGCAGCTTTATCTTTTACGCTACAAAGCGTGATGTTTTCCTTGTGACGGGCCCCTTTGCATGTGTCTACGGTACATAAGTTCTTCAGCGGCTTCTTTTTCCACTTCTGATCTTTTTTTTTTTTTTTTTGCGGCAACCATTTATTAAGCATTTTTGGAAAGCCAGTCATAGAGCAGCCATTCTTCTATGAAGAGCTTGTTTGCAACCAGGCTCTAATTTGTTGAGAGGCTATTTGTGCAGTTCTTTAATGATAATATTGATCTGTTTATAAAAGCGTTCTTTTGTCCCTGACAGCTAGCTGTCTTTTTCGAGCTAGTCAGTAGATGCAGGGTACTTATAGATATTTAAAATACTCCTGCTGTAAATATGTGCGTCTGAGTTTTCACTATTCAATTCGATACTTACTATTCGTATTTGAAAATGTTGATGTTCTCCTACCTCTAGTTAAAGCTATTTACATTTTTAAGGTGCAAAGAATAGGTGGCAATTTTGAAGCTAACTAAGTAAGAACAAAAAAACATCAGTAGAGGCCTGTCAACTCTTGTGGCTTGCAGTACGCAGGTCGAAGGAAACACCGGAATAATACTTATATTTTAATTTAATTAACCGAGAGAATAAAGCGGATTCGTGCCTCTCTAAGCGATAATTTAATTTCGCTCATAATGTTAGCGACCAGTTGAATTGTTCGACAGGATTCGCTTCGGTGAAATTCACGCTGTTCTGTCATCCCAGAGTTGCCGAGACGCTGCAGTGGTGGTTTCCCGCCAGCAGATCGTTTCCTTGCCATTAAATGTCTGAGCACAGATGCACGCTGTTTTCTAGGCTGCGGATGCTCGGGTCGCCTCCCATGGAGCGCGCAGTGGTTTTCCATTTTCTACCTCGCTGGAAGCTCGCGAGTGTTCGACAGTGAAAGACGCTCAGCGGGCGTGCCGGCCGCAGGACGGGGCCACTTTGTAACCGAGGGACGCGATGCTCCGCTCTCCGGTCTCGGCTCAGAGCGAGGGTATTGCTCAGCAGCCCACCCCGCAGGCTGCCGCTCTCTCGCGGGTCCCGCTGCGAAGGGGGCAGCCGTGGTAGCTAGCTTGCAGTGCCAGGCCATCGAATTTTTGTCGGTTACGAAGCTCCATCTCGCCTTCTTGGCCTCATACGAGTCTGCCTCTCGACCGGCTTGAAGCGCGCATTATTTCCTGTTCGTTGCCGTTCCGTTGGTTCGTTTCGATTTCCTTTTTTCGTCGCTATCTCTCCTTTCGACCCGAATTCCCTACTTGCGAGCCCTCCTTTTATTCTCGGTTTTCGAATCCAGTTTCGCTTGCTTCGATGGTCACTGCCTACGAGTGACGCTTTCGTTCGATCGCGATATTTCCAGCTGCTGCAGTGGCAGGCAGAGAAGAGGCATAGTTTACCGCATTCGTCTGCGCACTTACTGCTCTTGCGTGTGCCAGTGTCGCCCGCTTTCAAACATACAGATTTATTTTTATAGCAGTTAGGCCGTACGCGTCTCGCTGCTTGAAAGCAGGTTCAATTATGAAAGCTCTGCTTCTTCACAACACGCCTCCCGAGTTTCTTGTATCATATATAGTATAACGTCCAGCCGTCCGCGGGAATATACCACCAGGGAAGTGAGCTAGGTTATAAAGGATGTAATTGCAAGCTTTCAGGCAAGTTTTTTGGAGCTGGTCGGATGAAAGGAATCTTTGAAACACAGTAAACCCTTGTGGCTCTCTTCTTCTGCAGCCATCATTACTACCATCTTGCTGGCTGCTACTCAATTTAATGATGACCACGTGATAGCATTTTGCCCAAGAAATGAAAGGAGGCAACGCCAAAGTATTTCCGAAACAAAATAGGCACGCTTACGTGGTATAATTTCTCACACTGTTTCCTTTGTGCCACACTTGTGTCCCTACTTTTTATTCTTATCGCGTCGAAGTGATCAGCTGCAAATGGGCTGCCAATTCACGGACCGCTGGCGTTGAAAAGAGCACAGCGCCAAAAGATGACAATCAAGTGTATGGTGCCCTTTATCTGCCTTTTGAACGTCGCTATCGGAAAGTCCAAATAAAAAATTTTGGAGGACGCTTAAGCTTCGCCTTTCAGAGTGGAACGCGATAGCATTCAAAGATCCCTGACTGTTTGTCAGGCTTCCCGGCCCCAACTGCCGCTTTCTTTTCTCCGCACCTTTGCCTCGGCGCGCCACTGTCGAGGAGGCGAGCGCCATCTGGGTGTCGTTTTAACGCGATAGCGTTAAGGGCCCAATGTCGCAGCAAATCCGGTGTCGGCGTCGGCATCGGGGGTGTTGCCTGGCCAAGAAAATCATCTCGAACCACCCCGACCACGCAGTCCCTCCGCGTGGCGCGAGGCGTTAGTGAACAAAATTGAATTTCCGAAAGTGTTATCCGTCAGAAAATCGTAAAGTACGACTTAACCACAACCTGCAGACATGATAGCGTCGTATTGTAGTTTGAATATACGAGAAAACATAATTCTGTTACAAGGAAACTCATACACAAACCCCTTTTCCAGCATTTCTGTCATACAACAGCGGCGCGCCCGGGCAGGTTACTTGCTAAAACACCATCCAGATGGCGCTCGCGTGCTCGGCAGGTCGTGGGTGGTGCGTGGAATCTGTAAAGGAGTAATGGTGCCAGTGCTACCGTTCGCAAACGTCATTCCATGCTTATAATCGGATATCTTGTCGGGGTTGGAAGTGACCAAAGATCAGTAGGCTGGTTGGCTTTGGTAGCCTACGGTAAACCACAAATGAGGCAGCGCAAGGTGACATGGGTTGGGCGTCTTTTGAAGTCAGAGAAGCACAGAGCAAAATTAGTTTTGAAGAAAGGCTCAGGAACCTGGATGAAAGTGAGTGGGCGGCTAAAGTGCACAAGTATCTGTAGCTGAAAAGCGGGGACACAGAAGGGAGGAAGAGGTCAAGAAAGTTGACAACCAAGTACAGGATAATTCAAACTGTAAATAGACAACCAGGAGTCATCTGGAAGAAAGTGAGAGAAATAGAGACAATGAATTGGATGCAAAGAATGGAAACAAAAATGACAATAGATATTTACACGAATGAGAAGAAAGAAATCAGAAGGAAAATCTGTACGATAACACAAAGGACAGTGCCTTACTATTTGAGGCTTGAGCCGGTTGCCTAAGGGCCAAAACATACCGGAGCAAATATTTGGAACTATAGATGAGGCATGTGTAGGCTGCAGCAAAGATCCGGAGACCACTCAACACATCCTAATGGAATGTGAAGGGATTCACCCAGTGAGAACCGTACGTAACGTACAACTTCCAGAAGCGCTTGGGTTTAAAGTGGAAGGAAACATCAACCGATCAGCCATAAAGATAAGCAAGAGACGATTAGAGTATTGGTGGGGAAAAAAGCAGGGAAGAGATTGATACGACCTGATCTCTTAAAATCAAAGGTAACGATAGAAGATAGATTAAGGGGAAAAAAGAAGAAAAATATTAATAAGAGGTATATAAAAATGCTAGATAAAGTACATGTATAGTATACCTGCATAAATCAAGCAGGCTAGGTGACTATTTGTCACCGCCCCGTTTCAAAGGGGATGCCATTAAATGATCATCATCATCGGTCAAACTGGGATTTAGCCTGCCTAATGCGTTTTGGACACACGCGCGCTTCGGAGCAACAGCAAACAATTAATAAAATAATAAAAACAGGTCCTAGGGCCTTCACATTTTGATATAAGACGGCTTATATTGCGCCTGGAAAACTGTCGTCTCAGCACTGCATTTGTGTTTAAAAGTAAAGCCGACTTGAAGAGGATCGGTGTAAGGTTGATCTTTGTAGGCTGGCTTTCTCACGTTTTCTGTTGCAGTGAAGCATACTTACAAAGAAAAATGCGTGCCAATGGAATGGCCACAGTGTTCGCCGATATCCCTTTGGATTACCCAAAGGTTCTAGTAAACGCCGGACTCTCTATACATTCTATGTGTCTTTATTCACGGTCACGTTCCTACATTCATTGCACTGTCACTGCTGCCGCTTTCGTTCTGCTTCCCTGTCTTTGGTACCCGGTGATCTAATCAGTCGCTGTTGGCGTTTAGGTTCTGCCTCCCTTGCTTTCGCATCTGGTGACATGTTCAGTCGTCGCATGCGCATTCGCTCCTTGTTCTTCTTGCATTTGGTGTTTGGGGAATCCGGCGTCCGCTGCCGCTTCCCCGAACCGCTGGGCGCGTAATCACTGGGCCGCTTCGGAGCCATGCGTCTCACTCACTCGACGGCAACGAGACGTCAGGCGAAGGAGCGGCGGTGCAGCTGCCACCGCCGACGCGCGCGGATCCAGGTTTGGATCGCTACTGTGTGACGTCACGGTTGCTATGCACAGCTGCGCCCCCCCCCTCCCCCACCGGCGCGCCGGTTGCTAAGGAGGGGAGGAGATTGCGCCGCTGCGCGGAGGAGAGGCCACAGCTGGCCTCTCCTCCGCACTGAGACTGGAACACTGAGACAGGCGCAATCGGATCACGAGCATGATCGTGTGCTGGAACACAGTAGGAAATAACATAATTTCGTTGTCAGCGCGCGTGACTGCACGACGTGGGAACAAGCAGACGAAACGGAAGTACATCTCTTGCTGCGGTGCAAAGTAAAACAAGGACACGAAGACATTCGGTTTGTATGTTTTATTATTTCTCTAAACTTTCATTCGTATATTGGAGTGACAGATTAAACAAATAACTGATGTTGCCTTCAATAATTCTCGAAATCACGTGTCACTACGAGCGACGTCACAGCACTGCGATCTACATAGGCGCCGTGGTATGAAGGGTATAAATGCCGGAAAAGGGGTTTGTGTTCGAGTTTCTGCGTAACAGAATTATGTTTTCTCGTATATTCAAATTACAATCCGATGCTATCATGCCTGTAGGTTGTGGTTAAGTTGTACATTACGATTTTTCTGACGCATTTCACTTTGAGAAATTCGATTAGTTCACCAGCACCTCTGCGCCACGCGGAGGGCCTACGTGGTTGGGGTGGTTCGGCATAATTTTGTTGGCCGCGAACGCCGCACGCCGACACCGACGCCGGATTTTCTGCCACACGGGGCCCTTAACGCTATCAGCGTTAAATCTTCAGCGTACTATATAGAAGTTACAGCTTGAGTGATATTGGGAACAAACATTATGAAGAAATTGGACGCAATATTTTTTGTAACTTTTTTCGGCAGTACCTAGCGCCTGTAATGCGGTCCTGTACAACGGGTTGGGGCCAGAAACCGCATTTTTCTTAAGTTTTCACCGATTGCCTGGATGATCTCGTTTTGTTCTCGCAACGATGCCCGAATGCTCTCGTATGAGTGCCCGGATAACGGATCTGGCTTTTGGCTCAAGGTCACTTGGAGGTCGCTGACAACGAGAGCTAAAAGCATTTCAAGCTTAAAACCATCAAAGGGCCTAACAACGATCCCTGCGGTACGCCAGACGTGACAGGAACTAATGACGACTTCGCACAGTTAAGAATGGTAAGCTGACTACGAGAAGAAAGGTAGCTTTCCAGCCATTTAAACACATTTTCAGGAAGGCCAAGGTGTGCTAGCTTGTAAGTTAAACCTTGACGGCTGACTTGGTCGAACGCTTTTCTGAAGTCTAAGAAAGGGCAATCGACCACCAATCCTTTGTCAATTTCAGACACGAGGTCAAAGTGGAATTCAACCACTTGTGTGTCACAGGAGAACTCCTGGCGAAGTCCATACTGGTTCTGCAAAATATACCTGTGCTCACTGAGATGTTTGATATGTTGCTATACAAGATGTGCGCCACTATTTTTATGCTTCGCATAACAAAGAAATTGGGCGATAATGTTTAACACTATTTTTTTATCCTTGTTTATGAACCGGTACAACGTTTGCAACTTTCCATTTGTCTAGGACTGTTCCCGTTTTCAGCAAAAGTTCCAACAGACGATGTAGATGACCACTCATGGGGCGTGCAGATTCCTTCAAAACGTGGTTCGGTATCATGTCTGGAACGTTTGATTTGCTGGGCTTTGTGGCGCTCAGGAGGATGAAGATTTCTTTTTGAGAGAGGGAAATTGCATCCATTGGTTGCGTTACTTGATTGACGACGGGCAAAACGGCACCATCTTCAAGCGTATCTGCCCGAAACACTGATTTGAAGTAATTATTTAGAACGACAGCTTGAGTAAAGCTATTTTCCCCCAAAGTACGCAGAACCCACGTAAACAGTTTTCAAACACTCAATCATTTATTATTATACTATAATACAGTTACAAAGTAATAGTAATACAGAAGGAGGTCCCAAAGTAAAAACTGTCATGGGGACCTCCTGTTCGTACATGCATAAAAATGTAGCACATACGATTAGCAACTAAGGTAAACATAGCGGGAAAATAGAAATCAATTTAACAGAGGTAAATAAATGAGACATCATATCACCTAAGGCTTACTATTATAGAAAAATACAATTCAACATATTAGAAGTAATTAATAAAACATCTGGTAGTTGAAGATTACACAGAAATGAGCAAGAATAATTCTATCTTGAAATATACATGTGAGTACAAACATAAGAATAATTGAATAGGAGTATAATGATTATATAACATCCACAGTGCGCAATATAACACAGCAACAAAATGAATGTATCAACAGCTAATAATATAGGCACACAAACCAAGAAAAACAATGAAACGTGGATCCGCCATAATGTAGGCGGATATATATATATATATATTGTAAGGAAGAGGTTACTCAAGAAGCAAGAGGTTTTGTTAAGAAAGGCAATAAAAGTGACACGCAAAACTATAGGTCAATCTCTATAATACCAAATTTTTTTGATATTCTAAAAAGTTATTTTAAACCGTTTCACTGAGTACGAGCGTAAACACAATTGCTGTTTCAAAAAGAACACAGACTTTCCCAATCAGCAGATGGAAATGTACTCGGAATATTTGGAGACCTCTCAAAAGCTTTTGACAGCATTTATCACGACCATTTGATAAGAAAACTTGAGCGATATGGTATACGTGGCAAGCCTGCATCTTTCATACGCCAAACATCGCATGCAAACAGTCTCAATTAATGATTCGCTTTCCCACTCACTTCCTGCGTCCTCAGGAGTACCACAAGAGAGTACTTTAGGCCCGTGTTTATTTAATTTGTTCGATATTGTCATAAGTCGATGTAAGCATCAAATTCATATGTACGCAGACTATACCAGTGTGTTCTTATTGGGTGAATCAGTTGATGATTTAATTGATGCAGCAAACTTACCTTTAATAAAGTTACATGAATGAACACACGCAATAGCCTTCAGATTAGTATTAGTAAAACAAAAGCAGTGATATTTTGACCCAGAAACAAGAGCATATCCATTAATAAATAAATAAATCTATTTTATTAAGGCCAATGCACGGTGAAATTGTGCCCTAATTTAAGACCACTGGCGTTGTATTTCAAGCAAACATGTCATGAAATCTCCACGTCGATCTCACGCTGACCTAGCTGGCACAAATCGTTGGTGTTATTTACCGCAATCACTAAATACTAATTTAATTATGATACTATTCTCGAACACCTTGTTTAATTCTCCAATTAATTATTGCCATTTAGTTTGGGCAACCCCGACGCATCAAAATTTACGTAAGATTCATAAATTCAAAAAAAAAAAAAGATTCCTCAGGACTGTTGAAAACGGGCCTATGTATTGTCACATCGACAGCCTATTCATATAATACAGCGTATTACAAGCGACACATTTGGTTGATTATATTCGTGTAAAACATTTAAGACGGAAACTACGAACATGCAAACATTCTCTTTCCTACAACGCTTAGCCAATTTACAAAGAAATGTTACGAATTATCAGACACGTAGCGCAGAACCATGGAAAGTTAAAACATATAAAATAAATTATGGTTTATAAACACTGCAGAACAGACTGCATAGACTATAAAATAGTTTAAATTATAAATTATGGCATACAGGAAACTTCGTACTTTGTTCGCAATGTGGTATAAGCGTTTTATAATTTTCGTTTCCCGTACTATTATTCCCAGTTACACTGCACTTTTTTAACTATCTTGTTCACATTTCGTTTGCTCTCTTTGATTGTATAGTGAAAATGTATCACACGCTCATGTATCTTCTTCTTCTTTCTGGGGTTTTACGTGCCAAAACCAGTTCTGATTATGAGGCACGCCGTTAGTGAAGGACTCCGGATTAATTTTGACCACCTGGGGTTCTTTAACGTGTACTACAACGCAAGCATACGGGCGTTTTTGCATTTCGCCTCCATCGAAATGCGGCCGCCGCGGCCGGGATTCGATCCCGCTACCTCTTGCTCAGCAGCGCAACGCCTTAGCTGACTGAGCCGCTCGGGTGGCTCAGTCGGCAGGGGTGGCTCAAATGTATCATGTGTCTTATGTGCCATGTGAAGGAAGTGCTCACTGTTCTATTTTGCATGTCGCAAGGTGCAGCGCTTCGTAACAGCTCTTTGTAAAATTTTTCCACTGTACGCTTACCTTATTCATAAAAAATAGACGTATTGGCTGATTTATTGATTATTGATTGATTGATTGATTGATTGATTGTGTGCCGCTTCTGTGACAGCGCCACTGCAGCAAGCCCCACAATACCGCGTTTCTATTGTGGCATTTTTGGGACGTACAGAAAGCGAATAAATTTTCGTCGTGAAGTCCTCTTTGCAAAATCAACGCGAGCAATTTGCTATCTACATCAAAAGTTCGTACTATAATATCGCTCATAATCTGCATTGGCCAATTGTTGCATCCAGCTACGAGATGATGAGGTTGTCAGACAATCACGATTCTTTGATTCATGCTTTTGTACGCACAGTTTTGCTTACAATTCTATAGGTGACAAAACGTTGACCGGTTGTCGATAATTGTAGTGTTGCAATAGGCGGAGCTGGCATAGCGCGGTTGGCGGGCAATTGTTCTGCCTAAGTTTTGCCAAATGTTCCTCAATTCGGTGTTTCAGAAGAAACGGTCAATAGGCACAAAACTCGTTGTCGTATTACGCCCCAGGCCCTTCCGGGAAAACTCCATCTCGAAAGCGCAAGAGGAAGATACACAAGAGGAAAGATTCCTCTTGTGTAGAACTTTCCTTCTTCTTCGAACTGCGCACTCAATTAACCGGACGAAGTGTTCTATACATCACCAATCTCTCAATAAGGCCCAAAGTGGAGAATTCAATCCTCATGTTCAAATATCCATGCTGCTTCGTAGGCGGAGCCAATTCTATCTCGATACAAGTGCGTGGCCTCTTGTCCAGTAAGTCCTTTGGCCACACAGGGTCAATGAGGAGCTTTGTGGAGCGTCCGAAAATGACCGCACCCCTTTGTGCGCTTCCGCTTGCGTACTAAGCTCTCTTTTTGAAGTGAAAGCTTCATTACGCTACCTCGGACAGCCGTCGGCGACTCGACAGTTTTAATCTAGAGAGCTAGAGGTCAAAACAAAAGAGAGCATTAAGGTGCCTTTATAAGTCCGACGTTATTGGCACGCGGGTGAGGGTCATCAGACGCCGGTCACGTCGGAGCGCATTGGCCGCGCGTCGGGTTACGTTGGCGGCGCCAGTGCGTCGAACCATCGGTTGAACTATAGCCGCTGTTGTCCTCGCCAACGTGACATAACGTGTGCGCGCGTTCACGCTACGTCGGACTTTATTTAGGCCTTTACGGAGCCCTGAAAGGAGACATTGCCGCCGTTGGCCGAGTAGAGTTGGGCCCGGCTAGGGGTTGCAACCAAGTCTCACTACTTTACTGATCACCGCAATGCCTTCATAGGCATAAAAATGATGAATAAACACTGTATTCATTGCAAACATGTCTGTATATCATTGCGAATTCACACCTCGGCCACAGCTCGACAATATGCCTAGCCAGGGCAGTGAAGCTTTCGCTATCAAGCAGGGTTAACCAAAGCTAAACCACACCAATTTTTCTTTTTTCTATTTTTCCTTACGACTTCTTTTTTTTTTTTTCTTAGTTTGGCGCATACATCGGGTGCTCGTGGCGACGGGGGTCCCGCAACTCTAGGACGTGCCTTCCGACTACAGGTGGGCCTCGCCCACTGTCGTGAGAACAACTGCTTTGAGCATTTTATGACTTTCGGTCGAAGTTTTGAATCTCCTAAGCGAATGTAACGGGTTTCAGGGAACTTCCTTGATGGTTTCTTTTTTTCTGTAAAATTTCCCGACCTTCTTTTTCTCCCCTTGCGGCGCACGTGGAAATGCCAGGCTGTGGAGAAGGTCTCACATGAGAAGGACGACGTGTGTACGATGAAGAACGAGCTGCTCGAGCGGACAAAGGGAGGAGAAATAGCGAGCTGGGCCTTGGGCGGACGACTTTACGCTGCTTAGCTGCCGCTTCTGTTACAACGCCCCGGGCGCACTGGGACGGGGCGCCGCGCAGGGTGGCCTAGAATAACTAAACCGTGAAAGGCGAGAAAACGGCCCTCCTCAAAGGGAAGGAAAGAATCGATCCTCCACAAGATTCTGCCAATCCCTTTGGAAGAGCCGCCTTCGGTGCATGTCGTTTGTGGCTGATTTTTCTTTTTGTTTTGCTACTGAGGCTGTGGTGTATTTCTGCGTTTGGTTCATTCTTGCTTTTTCATCTGTTCTCACTTTCTCGCTAAGCTTCGCAAGAAACGTTCCGCAGCGACCGGAAAAGAAAGCTTTCGTCCGCACGTCTATTTCAAATGCAGATGAACAAGAAATTAGCCCGAGGTGATGTAGCGCGTTTGTTTATTTTTATTCCACTGTTCCTCTTTTCTATACACATGCCCTGGTTCCAGAAAATTACGCGATGGCAGCGGATGGAAAATTATTGCCTTCTGGATGCTCTAACTGATTCACATATGCGCGTCAGTGTGCTGATACAGCTCCGGCTCGCTGTGGTGAAGTTGAATTGTTTTAAGCGTGTGTCGGAGCAATATAAATACGTACGTTGAACGGCCATGCGTTTTTTCTACGCGGGCAAGCTACACTTCGGTGTCATCATGTTCCCATTTCGCGAATGCAACTTCATCGTACTCCCCTCCTTAGTTAGAACGTCCAATGTATGGACTGTCACAAAATTTACATAGGTTTGTGTCTCCCCTGTACACGTAAATCGCTACTGACAAGTTTGATGCTTGATTGTAGATACAGCCGAGTTAAAAAATTCAGAGCCCTTCCACTACTGTGAAAATGGAAGCCAGCGAAGCTGCGACTATGGTGGGTCTGCGATAGGGAATATTGCTATAGTGAATTGATATATTATCATTATTGGCCATATTGAGCGTCTTCGGCATGTTCGTCACAGAGCAAGCACAGCAGCGACTAGTGACCCGGCCCAGCGCGATGGCCAAGTAGTCTGTTTGCTGCGCCAAGTCCACCCTATCGTCATAGACTAGCGTATGAGCCACAGCGTTAATAGCCGCGGCACATTGCACAACATCGTCTGAAACCTGACGTCAGGATCATGGAAGAGGTGGTTAAACGATCGTCCGTCCCATAGCGAGTCCAAAGCGCAACTGATGATAACAGCGCAATCTCTACGTCACAAGAGGCACAACGATTGGTGGGACGGGCCGCCGCCGCGTATCGCGATACTTGCGAAAGAAACATTGGCGGTGGCGAGGGGTATAACAGTGGACCATCCGTTTTCCCAATTTGTCCGCAACTGTTTCCAAGTATAGTAGCCAAAGTTGTTACGTTACGCTTCTGTCGCATTCATGAAGACACGGCTTATAAGACGTTTTGCTATGTGACACGTCGTCTTGCTTTGGCGCGTTTCATCTAAATTCTCACAGTATCCTATATCTTGTTGTACCGTACGAGGACGTACCAGTCGATATGTTTTCACTGCTAGGGCTGCACAGCTTATGGAAAACTCGTATTCAAGACAGAAATGCAGAGCAGTGTCCTCAAAAGTAAATTTCAGTCAGACGAGCATGCACCTGTGGGACATTTATGATCAAGCTGACTGTCAGCCACATTGCTATCTACTTTTGATAAGGAGCTTAGTTTATTCTTTCTAGTTTTTGGTGTCATGGAGTGCGTTGAATTGAAAGATTTAAATCTTTTTGTATATACCGCTCGCTGTCCGGTAATTGGTTATGACTATCTAGTGCTCACAATCCTGCTAATAGTTTCCGTATATGCATAATTTTACTCATTCCAATATATACCATGATATAAATAAAAAGTGTAAGGCCTAATGGGTCGATCAACCGTCTGGCTACTGCACTGGAGGACACTGATTCGAATCCTTTCTCCGGAGAAGATATTTTATTCAAGAGACCCCAGACAAGGCATGCTTTCTGACGTATCCTCTCCCTTCTTCTGTGCTCCTATACTATGTACATTCTACTTGTTCGCAAGAGCCCCCTACACCCGCGCTTGCGCCTGACGTCGCATGCTAGACAGAAGTCACACAAATGTTGAAAGAAGGGGCAAAGAAAGGTTCGCTTTGGTAAAAAAAAAATAAAAGAACATTGGCAGAGGCTGCGGAGTATTGAGTTTTACACTGCACATAAAGGCGAGCCCACCCGGCGAAATATTTTCTGAAAAACTGACCACGTGATTCAGAACGTGTTTCCCAGCATGCTGGTCAACGTATATCTCTTAGCAACCTGCAACAGTGTTGTTCGATATGACAGTTTTCTGCAGCAAAGGCGAGTGACAAAGTGTTGGCTACATCAGTGGGACCCGCTTATCATGTATAGGCCTACGTGGCTAGAATTACTTTTTAATGTGTTCATACTGAAATCATAGTGAATTCCTACTCAAGAACAGGCGCTTGAAACAGCTCTTGATTTAACTCATAGCAGCTGGGGTGCTCCGGATAGTGCTTCAAATTTTCAGATACCATTTCTAGATGCAGCTAACGGGGATGGGCGCCGCTACTTCCTAGCCAACGCAAGTTGTTTGATATCGTGCTGCCGACGCCGAAAAATGGTCTTTGCTGCTGCAAATATTTACTATATTTGCTACAGCGCGCGATCTGCTTCGGCTCTTACAGCGCGCCGTAATACTCTTGCACCACGCATGCGCGAAATGCATATCACTCTTGCTGTCACTCCTGCTCCACATTTTAAGCAAAACTACGAACTGATATAAAGTTTGTTCTTTGTGGGTGTTTTCTTTTTTCGAAAAGAATGGAAGTAATGAAATTTGCGTTTTCTAAAAAGAGCAGCCCTTCCCCACTTCTACGGTGCTTTTTTTTTCGGCTGCAATGACTCACCTGTTCGAGAACTCCGAACACGAACAGGAGATTACATTTAGTTCATTTCAGATTACGCTTCGTATTTGTATAGCATGTTCGGGATACGTAGTGCATAGCTCGCATGCTTGGAAGACAGTGAATAAATAATAATTTATTAGGCAATAGATACTGATTTCTTAACAAAAGAGTGGCCCGAATCTCCGGCCCTCTTTCTGGTTTTGACTTTCGCAGCTCGCAACAGTCCAAGCTGACCTATGCTACAACTGCCACGGGACAAACGCCCATCCAGCCGCACCGCCGGCGGGTTTTCCCCACGCGTTGTAGTGGTTTCGTGTGTCGAGCTACTCGCATCGTGCATGACAATGCCTCGGCAAAGAACCGACAGGCTGCCCACAATGAAGGACGAGCAGCACCCATCGCAAACGCAGGGGACAAAAAGCTGCCGCGCGTCTGATAGGCTTGTTTCCTCCGAGAGTGGCACGGCCGCGCGGAGTGCACAGCGCAGCGGGCCACCGCTTAGCGTTAATTGCGAGTTAACTAGGCGAGGCACGTGCGCACGGGCGTTCCGTCTGCTCCCGTCTCTGCGTTTTCGTTTTGACACGACGTCGTTCTCGGGCCGCATTCGCTTCCCTGCTCTGGGCCCCGCAACCTGCCTTGCTGTCTCTATCGCGCTCCCTGCTTCGTATTTTCGCATCTCTCCCTCTGCTCTCTCGTATCGCGTGGAACGTAATAGAATGAACAGTGGCCATTAGTTCGGGAGGAGTCCTTGGCGCCCTCCGTCACCAGGGGGCAGTGTAAGTTTTCTTTGTGCTCTTCCCGTTACCCCCTCTTCCTTCTCCTCAACCCCCAGGGTCCGATCTAAGCGCTTGTTGGTGTCAAGAAAAGAGCAGGAAGCGCTCGCGCCATGTCATGGAAGATTCTTCTTTCTGGTGTTTTGCGTGCCAAAACCAGTTCTGATTATGAAGCACGCCATTGTGGAGGGCTCCGGATTAATTTTGACCACCTCGGGTCTCTTTAACGTGCACTACAACGGAAGAACACGGGCGTTTTTGCATATCGCCTCCATAAAAATGCGACCACTGCGGCCGGGATTCCATCCCGCCACCTCGTGCTCAGCAGCGCAACGCCTTAGCTAACTGAGCCACCGCGGTGGGTATCGAAGATACGCAAATGCCTCACTTTGCATACCTGCCAACTGTGCCGAATTGTTCGTAAAGTGTACTAGTTTAGGCTCGTTCTACGATTTTACGAACGTTTCCTCAAGTTTTACGAAAAATAGACTGTTCGCGAAAACATTTTAAAGGTGTTGAAGGATTGGGTGGCGCAAGATTGCAAAATGTGCCTACAAAATGCAAATTGTGATAACACCTGTGCCGACCTTAGGCTTCGCGCAAACTTATTCAGACATTTCCTAGAAGTGGCGATATCGGCAACAGCAATGTCGCTGAAAAGGTGTCTGTTATCTAAATACAATGCGTTGCTTTACGGTCTTTGCTGTTCCTAGCTTCCCGCTAAATAAAGCGCGTATGTATCCTACATGCACTCATGGTAAAATGCTTTAGAAAACGTCTAGAAAATGCGCGCCCCCGCCCCGGTCATGCCCGCGGCATTTTTACGAATTTTAATCATCACAGGTTGGCGGCTATGCTTATGTGACAGCTAACGGCACTTTTCGAGGTTGCCAGTTGCCTAAGGTCTAACACCATATTGTTATCTATCAACTGTAACCCCGGTTGAACTTATCACAACTTCACAGTATTTCTGAGACGCTGACGAAACATTTTTTTTTCTTTTTTTATCCACACAGCCACCACGAGATTAGCTAGTACAATGCTTTCTTGGTTCTTTTATCGTTTTTGCGAGAAGTGCGTCACCACCTTCTTACAGAAAGCCAATGGTTACAATGGCAGTGTAGGATAGCAATTAAAATTTCTGCGCAGTTGTTTTGATGGGCTTAGAGAGCAGACGTGAAAGAACAGGCGAGCCGTTGAAATGCACGACGCCGCTTTCTCCGTGGAAACGAAGAAATAGACGAACTTAGTTGCGAGGCTAGAGATAAGATGTGGGCGCGCCTGTTAGCATCTTTACGTGGGTCCGCAGGGCAGCCACTGAGGGACTAAGAAGCCAGGAAAAACAATTCTGCGCTGAACGCCACAAATGCAGCAGGCTTTCTCTACCTGTGACGCTTGCGAACTACATGACAGTGTTATAGTACGTTTGAACACATTAATAATGAGTCTAAGGTACATTGCACTTCGACCTAAGGGGATCACACGTGTTTCCAGCATACTTCACGAGGCGTCTCCGTCGCAAGCAAAAATGTAAGTAGCCGTTGTGGGAGAACTGTTTTCAAATTTCTGAGTGTTGCGTCAAATTTTTTTATAAAACTGGCGGTAGAAAAAAAAAATGCCCGCCAATCCACCCTGTGAAGGTGGTTGGAAAGCGAAGCTTTTTACGCTACCCTCACGGTGACTGCGGCGCACTTGATATTTCACACACTACAACGTAACTTTAACCACGGCCTTTATTATTATTCACTTCACAACAATGTTCACTACTGCTTTATGATCGGTGTGATTGATATACACTCAAACTTTCAGTTTTCACTGTAGTTACATTCTTTGCCAAGGTTAAATCAATGCACGTTCCGCGAATGGTGGTTGGTTGTTTTGCATTGGTGAAGCACACGAGTGCTAACTCTTTCCGTGGTCTACCCATAGTGGGGTAGTCTAGAAAATGAACCGAAGCAGTTACTAGGCTGAGCCGCTATTCTGGACATTCCGCCATTTTCTTCGAGGCGTGACGTAGGCGCGACGCTTACAAAATGGCGCCGATAGCCCCGATTTGCTGTCGTAACGTGACGCAAATTTGACGTTTCGCCTAAGAAACTAATGTAGGCATTGAGCATAGCATGGTTGATAAAGCAAAACAGTTTTCCTCCCCAGTAAAAATAAAGCAGCTAGCTCAAAGCGTACGATTATTCCATCAAAATCGTTTCTCGCTTACGTCGTCTGCATGCGCGCAGGCTGTCGTCCGCTTCATTAGCTAGGATGCGTGTCCTCAGGAAACTGAATGAGTCATCGTATATTGGCCCCCACGCGCTTGCTTTCTACCTTGAGACAACATACGCGACCTGCCAGTGATGATCAGCGCACGCTCTAGGCCGCGTTATCGCTATCTCGTGATCCGCAAGTGACTCAGCCCGACTCGTCTGGCTGAGAAGCGGCCGAATATCATCGATAGCGTTGCGCGCGCCACAGGTATCCGCTTGAGCGACGCAAACGACGTCACTGCCATCTCTTGTGCACTTCGCTGCTTACTCGCACCGCGAGAGGAAACTTCCAGGCGCCGCCCTGCGTACATTTCTTTTTGTAAATTAAAAAGTCACCGTTGTCATAGCCTTTGATGACGCGAAAAGTCATTAATATTGATTACAATACAAACGCAATAGTGAAAAGTGCAAAATGTCGCAGAACGTTTGATAGTTTCAACCAATATTATTTCAAATAAACGTGTTTTCAATAAAAATGATGGTACAAAACACAAATGCCAACACCACCCGAGATTGATGCAAATGCTATGAACACGCGTTGTGAACAAAAGATTTTTATGGCCCGAAATGACAGGGAAAATGCGGCGATACGCATGCCTCTCCACTGCCATTGCATATGGCCGCTCATTACCATAATTCGCGCGGCTCGTCGCACCACAAATTATGGCGGAAAATCTCTGCAATGGCGGCCCAGCACAACGTCACGCAACGTCAAATTGACGTTTACGAAACAGCCCTTCCTGTGACACTCCTCACGGGATATTCCTTCAGCCAATGAACAAGCTGACATGCCGGCTATCTTGGAACGCCACCACATATTCGCGAAATGGCAGATGCATTGCACGAGCTTCTGCACGCCACCGTCCACATTCTTTTTAAAGCGCTAAAGTTGCAATATAGGTGCCAAGGACCACAAAAAAGTATTAGTCGATAAAGCTTTCAGCTCCACATCACGCTTCGTCATTCTGACGAAAACGCAAAATTGCATTTTGCAAAACTTCCGTTTACCGGCACAAATTTTGAAACACGTGACCTCTGGACAGCCAATGAGACAGCCAAGATGGCGGATAATGGCGGCCGTGCAGCCACCATGCGTGTCCAGAATAGAGCCCCTGGAAGGGTTTCGAATGACGTCAACCCTCTTTCAAGCAGCTGCATAAGCTTTGCAACAGCTGCAATCTAATCTTACGGACCGCGCCGAGCCTGTTTCCGTTGTTTGCCCGCAGCCCTTATCATCCATTATGTTGGCTCATCAGTTTGAAGCTTGTTTTTGTGGTTTTTCTTGCGAAAACGAGTGCTTAGTTGTACGCTGAATGCCTGAATTCAAGTAAGCTATACTGCTATACCTGCAATTGTTAGAGGTTCGTCGGGATCGTTTTTTGATTACAACGACGGACACGACAGAACCCTTGGCTGGGAGAGGTGCAAAGCTTCGCTTTAAAAAACACCGCCCAAGCACTCCGTACAGATGGTTAACCAGTGAAGCTGAAACGTGCGGCCACGGTGTTTAGCAGTGGGCCTGCACTGACGTCATTGTAGCTGCCATGTTGGTGCACCAACACGATGATAAGCAGGGTCCGTAACGTCACGTGAAAGCTTTCAATAAGGATTGGACTGAAGTGCTCGTAGTCGCCATGTTGGTACCCCAAAACCGTGATAAGGTGGGTGCGCGACGTCACGTGAAAGCTATCAACTGAAGCGTTTCTCAATTATTGGTTACATATTTGTGATTCTAGTGGAACGCAAGCGCCAATGGCGGCCGGATGCTGCTAACCACGACGCCGAGCTAACTCGAGATACCGAACGCATACGACAACGGCGAGCCGAGGAAGCGGCGTTGCGGGCAGAGTAGCGTCAACGTGGCAATGGCGGGAACGCGTTCGCCGGGGCCAACGAGATTCTCGAGCGGCACTTTGGCTTCGGCAGCGACGAAACGTCCACGTTGAAATCGCGAAGTGGAACGCAAGCGCCAATGGCGGGCGGACGCTGCTAACCACGACGCCGAGCTAACTCGAGATATCGAACGCATGCGACCACGGCGAGCCGAGGAGCCGGCGTTGCGGGCAGAGCAGGTACGACGCAGAGAACGACGTCACTAACGGCGCTGCCAATGGCGCGCGCGCTTGGATACGACGTAGAGAACGACGTAACTGACGGCGCAGCCAATGGAGACGTTTGTCGAAACATGGGACGAAAGGTTTTTCGTTTCGCCTAGCCATATACAGCTTTCGCTGTAAAATCAATCGCTATATATACTCTGCACGACACAAGGCAAAAGCTATTCTCGCTTCGCTGGCGTTAGCGGAGAAACACAAGGCGAAATATAACGTCATTTAGTTTAAGTACTCGGCAGTTAGAGGCCGTATTCTCGGTCGATCACCTTACAGGTACTTTTACTTTGGCGTGACGTGACGTCTGGCGTGGCGCCTCCCTAAACCGATGGGTGTTCGGCCGGCATGTTGGCTTAACCAATTAGCGTCTCTCAATCTTATTCCAGGAAGTGATCGACCAAGTATACCGCTCGAGTTCGCAGTTTGGTTAGGTAATTAGAATTAATCGTTTCATTAAGAAAAAATTGGGGGACGTGAGGATTCTGGCTAGCAAATGTGTGAAGATTAGACAAGTTTAGAATAGCGTTTGTCGCCTTACGTACGTTAAACGTAAGCACCTTTACCAGGACGTTACGGTGCGCGTCCTTTCAAGATTTTTAATTTACCGTACGAGAACGCAAACGTAAGAAAGTTGTTATAAAACAGGGCGCCGTCTGGTGCCTCGTGCCAAACGTATCCAAGTAAAGACTTCTTCTTTCTGGGGTTTTACGTGCCAAAACCAGTTCTGATTATGAGGCACGCCGTAGTGGAGGGCTCCGGATTAATTTAGACCACCTGGGGTCTTTAACGTGCACTACAACGCAAGCAACGGGTGTTTTTGTTTGCATTGTAGTGCACGTTAAAGAACCCCAGGTGGTCAAAATTAAGACAATCCATTAGCAACCATCCTGTTGTTGCTATGTGGACGCGTCTCGTTAGGCCTATGGCCGCTGCAATCGCCGAACGATCTCAGAAATTGGACGTGCTATGCATTCATATAACTAACATTTCAGGTGAGTTTAGATAAAGCGAAAGCTCATTTCAATAGTTACTGGCGATCAACGCGAGTGAGAACGTAGCCATCACGAGGATTCGCGCTGAAGCGGGAGCCATTGGTTCCGCCATGTTGACAACGCTATTTCTTAGCGTCCGTTATAGCAAATTATAGCAACCGCCGGTTGCTATAACAGCGGGAGATTAAACAAATAAAAAGCTTTCTGTGTTGAAGTTGCTTCTTACTGCCGACAGGTATCCGCTGCCGTCACCGGGCCGATCGGCACGCGCCTTTGCTACTTTATCTGGTGGATCGAGTCTGGCGAGTGTCCTCACCTAAAGAGTATATATCTTACACCATGCTCCGGAGCTCCGCCTCGTTTTCTTGTGACGTCGACATTGCTCTAGCGACGTTATCAGCAGTTGTACTTCGGTCTCGCTATGGCCAGGACACGCGTAGTCCGTACTGAAGAAGAACGTGCATGGAAAGAGCGCCTGCGCAACCGCATGAATGAGCGCGAAGGCGACGGGAAACCACTATAGCCGAACGCGTGTCGTCCGAAGGATCCGTAACGTCGGATAGCCGCTCTGTGACCGATGAAGAACAACAGCGTGCGCGTAAGCGGGGGCACCGTCAGCGCTAAGGAGTCAGGGGAGCTTCAGAAAGTCAGGAACGAGAACGCAAAACTCAGTTCAGAGTTATCGGAGGTCAGAAAGGAAATGGTGGCGCTCAAAACCGCGTTCTCAGCATCGAGACAAGTTGGCGACCAAAATGTCGCCAACGGTCGCAAGCGCTTAGCTGTAGGTGACGTTTCAGATGTTGACGTAACAGACATCCTTAACCAAATCAAAGAATCCTTGAAGCAGATTTCTTCGACGCTTCAAGAAATCACTAAAATATAGTAATACTCAAGGCACAGAATCGCTTTCTTGATTTTCGCCTAAAGGACCTTGAATGTATGATGGGTTTCCCGAAGCATCCGCCGCTCCCGACAGAATTATCGCAGTTAATAACAGACCCCGCCGTTCAGGCGGAGCTCGCGCTAAAGCAGATACCGGCCCTCAAAGCGATCCGTAGGCTCAGCCTTGTGCTGAAACTAAATCATAATCATGGCTGTGATATCTAACACCGACTTTCGTGTCTGGCAGTGGAACTGCTGCGGATTCAAAAAGAAAACAAAACAGTATTAGCTCAATATCTTGGACCGTGCGAATCAAAACCTCAGGTAATTCTACTTCAAGAAACGATCCCGCCCGGCACCACGTTTAGTGGTTACGAGTCTTTTGAACGCGTAAAGAACAGTGGCAGAGGAGTCGTTACTCTGGTCAAAAGGGCATCACAGTCATTGAACATGAAGACATAGATAAGCGTTCTAACACCGAATATGTATGTACAGAACTCTTACCGTGTAAGAACATGCGCAGGGGATCGCTTAACGACGAGCGCTTAACGACGAGCGCAGGAAAAGCAGTAAAGATGGCTACTGACGTCGGCATTACACTCGTTAGTAGCCGGCGAGTTTAACGCACCTTACTCCACGTGGGGTTACGTTAGAGACTCGCCCAAGGGGTTTTCGATATGCAAAGCCATACAGGACTTACATCTTACGCTACTCACGGACTCTGGTTTCCCGACGCGCATAGGCAACTCGGTAACGAGATCCTCGACCCCAGACCTCTCTCTGGTCGCCTATGAGGGCAAGTCATCATGGCGAAACATGGGGGAAGATCTGGGGTCCGATCATATTATCATTGAAATGACACTGCATGCTCAATGCAAAACCACCAGAATTCAGCGCATAGTTGATTGGGATCTCTTTAGGTCAAGCAGGAGAGACAAAGCCCCTCCCAACAACTATGGCGAGTGGATATAAACCGTCTTCTCCGATGTCTCTGCCTTCCACTAAGGAAACAGAGACGGAAGATTTCCAACCATGGACAGTCACTTAGCGCACATTTTTGAGGCTAAAATGGCTCTCAAAGAACGGTGGGTAAAGAACAAACTGAACAGGTCACTAAGGAAACGCATCGCCAAGATCAATGCAGAAATTGCCTCGTACTGCAAAGTGTTAGAACAGAAATACTGGGTCGAAACGTGCGACAAAGTCGACCGGCAGATGAGGGTGGGCGGCAAGTGGAACTTGCTCAAACACCTTCTGAAACCCACCGACACCTGCGCCGCCCAGAGATCGGCCATCGAGAGACTTGCTCACCGAGCTCTCAATCTTCGCAGCAAAGATTGGGTCAAGAATGATCTCGTCGCCAATAATCGGCCGCTAGACACAATCTCATCCATGCCGCCGCCCGGCTACACCGGAAGCGATTCCGGCGAGCTGGACGGCGACATATCGGAATGGGAAGTCAGGTCTGCACTTCACAAACTCAATAGCACTTCGGCGCCGGGCGCTGACCGCGTCACGAACCGCATGCTCAGAAACCTTGACGACAAGCCGGTCACCTTCCTGACCGATCTTTTAAACAAATATTGGAAGAACGGCTCGTATCCACAAGAATGGAAACACGCCACCGTCATACTGATACCCAAACCTGGTAAGAAGTGCACGACAGAGAATCTTAGACCGATCTCACTCACATCGTGTGTCGGCAAAATTTTCGAACATGTCATAAACGATAGGGTCTCTAAGCACATAGAGCGCAATGAATTCTTCCCACCCAACATGGTAGGCCTGCTTTCGCCCACACTTATCAACACAAGACGCCATGCTTCTAATCAAATCGCAGGTCATCGACGCCTCCACCAGAGATCCAAGAGTCATTTTGGCTCTGGATCTAAAAAGGGCATTCGATACCATACTTCACGATCACATACTGGAAGCCATCTGCGATCTTGGTCTCGGTAGGCGTTTCTTTGACTTCGTTAGGCAGTTCCTGTCAGGCAGAACGGCTACCATCAGGTTAGGGGAGGTGGAATCAGACAAGTTCCTACTAGGTAACATTGGTACCCCGCAAGGGGCAGTGATTTCGCTCCTTCTCTTTAACATCGGTATGATGGCTCTTGCTAGAGAGCTCGATAACAACAGCGACATCGGCTCCGCCATCTATGCCGACGACATCACCGTTTGGTCCTATGGCAGCTCGGTGGGTCCACACTGAGAGTACGCTCCAAGAAGCCGTACGTACGGTCGAGAAACACCTTTCTTGTATGGAACTCACGTATGGAACTCTCGTATGGAAATCGGGCAACAAGTCCGAGCTCCTGGTCTACCAACCCATCTGCATGGGGCGACGCCCTAAACGGTGGAGACCAACCGCGGAGATCAACATACACTTGATCACTGAGAAAGGCATGGAAATCCCCCGCAAAGACACCATACTGCGTGCTAGGCACGCTTATCACGGAGAATGGTAGGAATGCAGCTACGATGCAGAAGCTGCAACAGCACACCGCTGCCACCATTCGGCTCATTCAAAAGATGTCGGGCAGAAGAGGAGGCATCAAGGAGGACAACCTCATCCGGCTATTCCATGCCTTCCTTCTAAGCCATGTCAATTACGTCGCCTCCATGCAAGTATGGAGCGCTGCCGAAAAGGACAAACTCGAAGTCCTTATTAGGCAGACTGTCAAAACGGTCTTAGGGCTCGCTTCTAGAACGAGTACCGCAAAGCTCGAAACGTTGGGCGTGCACAATAAGCCATACGAATTAATAGAAGCGCAGCGCACTGCCCAGATTTCCAGGCTTTCGTGCACTGCAGCGGGCAAGGCGATTCTAGCCAGAGCAGGCATCATCTCTCCCCTGATTACGGAGAGAGCAGTTCCATTGCCAGACACTGTACGGTCGACGATCACGGCTTATCCACTTCCACGAAACATGAATCCGGTACATAATCAGGGTAGAAGGAGAGTGCGGGCTAAAGCCTACCTCTATCAGTTAAACAGCAGAAGAGAAAACGCGTTTTTCGTAGACGCATCTCGTTCGGGACCAAATACCTTCGTGGCCGCCGTGGTAGACATGAGCGGCCGCACCGTTAGTGCCACCTCGGTAAGGACCAAGTCCGTCGGAGTAGCCGAACAAGTCGCCATCTCTCTGGCATTAACGGCTAGAGATCCATTCCTCATCTTTTCTGATTCCATGACGGCCGTCATGTCGTTCGACGCCAATCAAATCTCTTTGGCTGCTCACAGCATTCTCACTCACAACAAAGTATTTCGTCACGAGTTGACGTGGTTTCCCGCCCACATGGGCGCCTCCGTCGACGGCATCGCCAACCCCAATGAACTGGCTCACGCTCGGGCGCGAGGACTCATTCACCGCCCCTGGCAAACGAGCCCCACGCCCACTGCGGGGGAGGGAAGTGGCGGTGGCGCCGACGGGGACCCTGTTGACCACCTTTCACGAGATAACTTCGCATTACAGACTAGACATGAAATCCTTCACGAATCCGCATAGAGAATTAACTAGGAGGCAGGAGATAGCTCTCCTACTCCTCCAGACTGAATCCTTCCCGTCGCCGGCCACCATGGCCATGTACACGGACATTTCACCTAACTTCTTGGCATGTAATCAACTCGCAACCTTTCCTCATAGCAAGGTCTCAAAAATAACGCCTTCTGAAGAGCTCAGAGCATAATTCGCCGAACTTCAGTGCAGACTGCAAATATTGTCATGTCATTGTTGTAAATTTTTCCTATGGTAACAACGCCGTGACCAGGTTTCAATTAAACCTAGTTCTTCAATTCTTTCGGCTGTTGGATCGCAAGACTACAAAAAAAAAAAATACTTAACCTTGCACTCGGCCGCGCAACGCTTG
This sequence comes from Dermacentor silvarum, assembly GCF_013339745.2. Taxonomy (NCBI): domain Eukaryota; kingdom Metazoa; phylum Arthropoda; class Arachnida; order Ixodida; family Ixodidae; genus Dermacentor; species Dermacentor silvarum. Next base: position 9,992,458 of record NC_051157.2, read on the forward strand.
AAACAGCGAAGCTGGGCGATCGTAGCCCAGCATTTTCCGGAAGTATGCGCGAACTTTTCATCTTATTACTCATGATGATGATAATTTCTTTTCGCGCGTCTCGGACTTCACTGCGCGTTGCATAGCGCAGCTTGCAACACCGACACCACATTCCAATGCCGACAACGCGTTCCAGCAGAGCCGCTCCGTGAATGCGCCTCTCTCTCTAGCTCTCATAGCGCTCAAAACCTGTTCACCTCGCAGAGGACGAGCGTGCGAACGCGCCAGCTCTGGACGAAGACGACGACGCTCGAACGCAATCATATGGTTCGCATAAATGCATGTATCTGCAAGCGTGGCTGTACAGCTTAGTGGTTACGGTGCTCGCCTTAGGTCAGGGGGTAGGCAGGTTCGAATCCCGCCTCGGCGAGAAAGTTTTAAATCCGAAGCATATCTTGGCGAACGTTTGCAACTTTGACAGTATCTATCTATCTATCTATCTATCTATCTATCTATCTATCTATCTAGCTATCTAGCTATCTAGCTGCCTACGTCTATGTGCTAATACTTGCGAAGTTTGCTAATTAACCTTTACTAATTATGAAATTGGGCAGTCTAACCCGCTCCATTAAATAGCCAACAACATGCATTTGGTCGCGCTTCCCTGTAGTGTTTCAGCATACTTTCAAACCTTGGATAAACTTAGCTGGGATACCCTGTAGAGCCATCTGTGACACACCTACATATGTGCTTCTCTACGGAATTACGCAATGAAACTAACAGTACCTGAATATCCTCACTGAAACTATTAAAATTTTAAGTGGTGCTCAGTGCTGGGGATGGGTAGTGTGTGGCATCGATTCACGAAGTACGGGCCGGAGGTAGACGCCTCCGTCGCAGATGGGCTACATAATCTAACGGGGTGGAGTATCTGTCGCGATTTCATCGGTAGGAAAGCGGGAGCGACATGACGCAGTTGTAACCTGCACGCCAATGCGAGGACGCAGCCGTGGGCGGAGCAAGCCGGCTGCCATAACGCACATCATAACATACATACATAACGCACATCGCCTTATGTCGACATCTGTGCGCCCACTGTCGAGGCGCGCTGGCCGGAGCCTACGCGAGGGAAATGACTGGGGAAGCAAGCGTCGCGGAAGACATCACGGATGGCATCGTCCGACGACATTCGCTGATGGGGCTAACGCGACGCGGCGAAAGTCGTAGCCAATTCATGCTGTTTCGATTACTTGGGTACGGGTACGACGTGAAGGACAGGCATAGAAGTGGCTGGTGTGAGAGACCATCGGAACTCGGGATGTTGCGTGAATATACAGCGGATAGCTGCTGTTGACTTAATTTGTCAGGGATGTCATCAGCGGCACTTAATGCCGAGTCGACGAAGGGAAATGATGGGCAACGGAAACAAGGTTATGCCGTGGTTGAGAGTGGTCGGGGATAAGTGTTGCGAGGGAGAGGAATTCAACAGCAGCAGTGATACGAGATCGAGTTCCATTGGCGTGGAGCTGGTAGCTGCAGTTTGCTGGAGTGGTGCTGGCGGGGGAATGCCGCAGAGCACAATCACAGTCTCCCACAGGTTGTAGTAGATGTTCGGGCGTGGTGGAAGTTGGAGCACTGGGAGAAGGTCACCCGGCAGCTTGCGACTTGCCTGAAGGTAGAGCAACTGCTGGTCACTGACGTTGTTGAGGTAAAGGTGGCTCTCCAGCTGATGAAGCAGATGGCAGTATTGCGACTCTAAAGTTTCTGCAGGCCGGGCATCCGCGGGAGTGAATATCACAGTGCTTTGGAAGGCAGTCTTCCTGCTGCTGCTTGCCGCGAAAGCTTTGGTGCTGGTGACGTCAGATTGCTGGTGGTAGGCATTGAAGGCACTCGGAGAGGTTGTACCTGTGGCGTCCCCATGCCCGCGAGAGCAGAAATCACACCTTCTGGAACCTGTGAGACAGCCCCCGAGTCCGTCGCGAGTGACATTACCCGAAACGAAAGACTCCGTTCCATCTCCCGCTCCTTCCTGGAGCGGGTGAGTGGGGAGTAGAGCGGGTATATCTTCCAAAGGAGCGCTGCGGACAGTATCGTAGCCAAGGGTGCGTTAGGTCGGGCCAATGATTGCACTGGGAATAGTGGCGCAGGGACCTTTCAGTTGCCTGGGGAAATGACCCAGGCGGAGAGTAGGTTGGAGGATAAGGCCGGCGCCTGATGGCGCGCGCCATGGGTAGACGATGGTGATGTCCCAGACCACGGCATTGAGCAGGACAACACTTCACCTGGCGAGAGCTGTGATGATGGGTCGCCGGCTGGACGAGACCAAGTGGCATAGTAGTCGATAAAGGCTCGACCCAGAACCTTAGATGTTTGATCCAGTGGGTGGCAGTTTGAGTTCAGCAAGAAGGCCCTTGGCAGCTCCTGCTGTGCGTGATCGGCATGTCAACGTAGAATGTACTACTGAGTATATACATTCGCGGCACATCTGCCGGAAAGCGTAAGACCCCGTCGCCTTGGCCGAGTCGCATGCAGCGATGACATGGCTGGACCCGGTCGTATGGGGTCGCCAATCTGTGGAGGTGGCTCGAAAAGGGAACCGCCGAGGCCACAATTTATTATAACCGGCCAGCCATGATGACAATCCTTCCCGAAAGCGGTTGTGAGACTCAGCCATTCATGCCGGGCGCGCTAACATGTTGTTTGGTTTATCGTCCGCCTGTCAAATAGCACAACCCACTTGGAGGATCGGGCATGTTCTAATCTCATGCAAGTCTCGCGCGACGCTCGTCATCTTCAGCCACGGCCACCTGCATGCGATTGTCGCGCCTCCACACTATCTTTTCTTTTCCGTACCTAGGTGCTCAGCATCCTCAACTCCAGAGGTTCCCAAGAACAACACAACCGATCGCACGATGATACCTACACTCTCACATTGCAAAGATTGTTACCTCCGGTATGCTTCGGTCAGGTATTGATTCTAACTACCAGTCACCGTTCCCCGACGAGTAAACTGAATATTCTAATCATTGACTAAAGTTTCACAACGGGTGATAATAGTATACGGTGGTGTAGAAGAGTTTGTGGCAGCTAAGTTTATGCTGTCTCCTTGCAGCGCGGCGTTATCCACTCTATACAGGGCGCCCGATCGCACTGGATCACCGTCCGCTACGGCAGCTTAAGACTGCCATCGAGAGCGCCGCTGCATACTAACTGTGTGCAGCTCGGCGAGAACTCTGAGTGTATAAGCTCGACGTTTTCTCTGATGTAACGTTGTCTTCGCACGTGCTCCCTGGTCCCGGCACTTTTACGCCTTCGGCCAGTCTTGCAGCTCGGGGAGCAGAACATGAGGACGGAGATGGTAGGGGAATATGACGACTGAGAAAAGCCGCGATACCAACCCATGGCTTGCGCTGACGCCGAAGCAAAACCTCCGCTCCACAAGTCTGGCTTGGGCAATGGTCTCAGCTTTTGTGATGGTGCACAGAACTTTAGAGGTTGACGAGCGCAGTACCGCTGCCGCGTTCAATTTCCGGAGGTTCAGCCTGCTTCTTTAAAGGATACATGGATCGTTACAATTTTGTTTGATTTGTTTATTTTCTTGCTCCATGTCGGGATTTCTTTCCCACCCGCTTCTTTTCGGAGTGATTGTTGCTCTTTCATTTTAGTCCATTTGTAAGCCCCCGGTATCAGCCGCTCGTAGTCAGGCTTTCGCTTTCTAATACTTGGGGGGTAGCTTCGGTATCGTTGGTATCCCCATTTTATGCGTTCTTTCGTTCATCTGTGCGACCGGTGTGAGCCAGAGCCTCTAAAAGTACATCTAGGTGTAGTAAATAAATAATAGGGAGTAAAGAGGTCCCAAAGAGTCGGCACTGCTGTAATTTCAGCTGCACCTATCACATGTTCTATAATCTGTTTTTATTGCCAATAATATGGACACTTGAACAGGATTTCTGCTGTCGTCGTCGCCGTCGCCGTAGCCGTGAGGTTCTGTATAGATAAAATCTTCGCCGCGCGCCGTATGCCCGAGCGGAAGCGTGCGGGGACGCACGCTATCACGGAGAGCGAACGCACTCAATCTCCCGCGCGGAAGCAAGGAAGCGGGAAGCCAGCGCTGGAGGGAGCGGGGGAGGGGAGGGCGCACTTCTACTCTGCCAACAACCGCGCTCGTCGCTCGCCCGCACCGTCTCTTATCTCCACACGGCTCTGATCTTTGTATGCGCTGTGCATTCGCCGCTCAGTTTCCGTTGAAGCGATAGACCGCACGTACCTTCGCCCGCGGCGGCGTATGCGCTTGCTGCCAGCGTTTTGATAGTCGTTGTCTGCAGTCATTCAGTGTGATCTTTTCATGTTTGTTTGTGCGCGCTCACACCACGCTTGTTCATTCAGTTAGTAATAGTCGGGCCACATTTTCCAACGCACGCTACACATGCAATGCTGCCCGGATCAGCAGTGCAGCGCTACAGCTGTGTCCCTTCGCACGCGCTATCTACGGGAAGCGCTTCTCATCAAAACCACCGTTTCACACGCGCCTTCTCGTGGTCATCGAGTCTCTCTTCATGTCGGTCTACTTACGCCACAGCACACCTGCTTACTTAATCAGCTCATGTTTACTACAATTCATATTGCTACCAAAGCTGCTCACCTTACTTCGTATGCCATTGCTGTGTCGCTATCGCATTCATTGCTTCGCCCTTAGGGCGAAACTGTGACATTTTTTTTCGATAGAGATCATGCAGCCTCGGTAAGAGAAATGGTGAAATTGTGTAACACAATCGACCAATATCGTAAAAGGACAGGGAGAAAAGATAGCAGGAAGTATAAAATAAAGAAGATAACAATTTACATATCTACAACAGAGCGAATAATTAAAATCTATACATAGCTTGTTTGTGAAGTGACAGCCTATAGAAGATTTGTCTCCCGGCCTCGCACATCCGGCGCTGTCAGGTCACGTAGAGCAGCCAAGACGCGAGGCCTGACTGCTCGAGAAAGTCGCGCAGTGTTTTGTGAGCCACCTCCCGCGCGCGATATGGACCGCGTTGTCATTAGAGCACCTCGGCGCTGTCGTCCGGCAGCCCGCGCGAGCGGTAACAAGTCAAGAGTTCCTCCCGCGGTGCCTCAGAAGCACATAACTGCAGGAGATGGTCGAGGGTCTCCACATCGCTACAGTTGTTGCCAATTGTCCGTAGCGGTGAGACCGAGGCGTTCCCTTTGCGCATGCGTCCACACGCACTCCATTTGCATTCAACTATACGAACACCATTTGTGATTTATAAGCAAGTACCACTACGCAAGTGGTACTTGCTTATGGTACTTCAAACTCATCTGCGCTATCAGAACTGTTCTTTGTGCAAACGCTTCGACACAAATGTTTCCTTCTCCAAGCCACTCACCGCCTCTCGACGCAAGTGTCTCTCTGTATAGGTACGCCAAGCTCGGTAAACGAGACGTGGGCATTTGTTTGCGAGTGACGAGAAGCATTCTCTCCCTCATTTTCTCCTACGCAACAGATGACGCGTCTAATTCAGCGCGCCTCTGTGGGATGTTTCCTTGTTGTCATTGCGCTGATGTGTCGTGCGTTGTACTCCAAATGATGTTGCGTGTTTTACTAGACACTGCGATAATGACGTTCACGTCACGTGTCAGTCTGCTTGAGTGCCCAACAGCGAAAGTGAAGTGCACACATATCGAAACGTTAAAACATTTCATTAGGTGCTAAATGTTACGCCTTTTAATACATTTAGATGATGCTTGGAATCTGCACAATTTTTCTATAACTTTATATGGCTCGCTCAAGAGAAAGGCTCATAAGAGCGTGACAAAGCCAGCTTGTTAGTGCCGCATACGCGAGGAAGGAAGTCGAAGGTGTTAGTGGGCATTTATTATGCTATCCATTGTCCTCTGTACATGATTATCATCACCTGGGGTTCACATGGGGTTCTTCTTCATCACCGCTTGTGGAGCTCTCTCTTGTGTGTGAGCTGTGCTTTGGGCGTGGTCGGTTCGCCGCATCTCCGACGCGCAATAAACGTCGTGATAACTGCTGCGTCACAGTATTTCTAATTTACTAGGAGGTTAGAATGTATGCCTCGCTCACGCGTAACTACAAGTGAATGCTACTTCCTCTATAGTTGACTGCGGTTACAGCTGGTATCCGTCTTTGTACTTCGGCGCCTGAAGAGACTATCGATCATATCCTGTGCCACTGTTCTCACTTCGATAAGTAATGCCAGACTCTCTGGTATGCCTTGAATAGACTGGACGACCGGCCATTTACAGAAGCAAAGGTCTTGGGAGCCGGGCCTCACTGCTCATCAGCCCAGAAAGCCATTCGTGCTCTTGTACAGACCCCGAAGGCGACAGACTTGAGTGCGAGACTTTATGTACGCTGCACCTGGCTTAGTGCGTGTGGAATTGCGATCAAGACTCGTGTCTTCTCTCTCTCTTTCATTCACTCCCCCTCCAGAAAACTGGACAAAGTCTAGTTAACCTCTCTACCTTTCCGTCCTGCCTCCTCTCTCTCTTGGTGCCTCAATATTCGCTGCTTTTCCTCTAAATGTAGCTCACATTCACAATCTGGGATCGCTCAAGAATCGGGTGGCATAATAAAAGATAATTAGTATTGGCTAGAAAAAAAAACTCGCAGTTTCGCCCGAAAGGCGAAGCATCGATTGCGATAGCAAATTAGTAGACAGCTATACGAAGTAAGGATATTAGTTTTATCGGCCGTATAAACTTGCAAACAATTGCTTAATAACTAAATTAGCAACCACGGTTTCACGTGCGTGCAGGTAAAGATGAACACATCTCGCTTGATGACCGCAGAAACTCGCTGTCAAAACACAGCAGTCAGGAAGCGCGGCAGCAGCAGCGAGCGAATTGGCCTTCATGCTGTCTCTCGCTTGAACGCAACCAAACGTCGAAAGCACAGCGCATACGAAGCTCCCGTGACTGGGCGTACTTTGTCCACATCGCAAATCGCTTTGAAGATGAGGCCCGTGTCGGCGCGCGCTTTGTGCACGTCACAGATCGCTGTCAAGATATGGCGCCCGCTCGGCCGCTCCGTAAGCAGCAGGCGCCATCGGATAGACCGCCCCCTTCCTTCACCTCCCCCCGTGCCTCGCGCGTGACAGAAGACGGCGCGCTTCCACCCGGCTTTCTCCCTCGCGCGCGTGAGGTTGAGCCGCGGTCGTGCAAGCTTTCACTCGCACATACAGCGTACAGCGCGCGCCGATGATGTTATCGTGTTTAGATTTTATACGGAAAATCACGGTGACGGCGATGACGACGGCAAATGCGGAAATGCGCTTGGAGTGTCCATATAATGTCTATTGCAATAAAACTAAGGAAAATTCTAAAGTGTTATTCTAAACGTTACCAACAAAATCGTTTTGAATGAAATAAGGATTTCGCAACAGCATAATATGTATTTATTTTATTTAGCAAAATACTGCCAGTTTGAATTCCAGACTTTTGAGAGGACTGAGCGATGCATTAAAGGTAACAAAATACAGAATATTTAAGTGATATAAAAGAAACAGTATGAAAAGCCATGCTTACAAAATGCAGTATAAACATGATCATTGGTTCAGAATGAGATCCCGAATAAGATACAGCGTAAAACCAAGTTATATGGCAAATACCTCTTATATAATATACTGAGTAGTGACTAAACAGATATAAGTACCGTACAGAAGCTTAATGTTGAATGCCAAATAAAACAAGCACATAAGATCATGCTGAGATGCAAATACCTCGCCAAATACCTCCTTGAGGTAGGAGAGATTAAACGGAGTAAAGTGTCTCATACATTTTGCTTCGTTTAATCCAACTTTTATCCCACAGTGTGTTTCCATCTGTCGGTCCTGATCTTGACTTTAGGTTTCAACGGCATAGCAGACATTCCTACAACAATGTCCGATAGATGAGGCTCTCAAAGACAGAATATTATGAATGGAACGATTCGATCCAATACGTGAAACCGTGCTTCTATAAAAATTTTCTGTAACGGTTAGAAGCGGCGGCATAACTGCTAGAAGTCGTCTATCGGCTCATGGTCACCGCATAATGGGGACGCAGGGTGTGACGACAGACCAGCTCTATGAAGATAAAGGTTTAGGGCAGATACTAATGGCGCTTTACTCAAGTAAGAGGCGAAAAAAATCTAGCGAGCCCGACAGTATACCTAATGGCTTCCTCAACTGGCTGAATGGATGGCTCATTATCTAACTATCAACTTTCAAAAAATTTCATCAGACTCACTTATTGCCACAAGACAGTCACACCGCGTTTGTGATACCTGTATTTAAAGGAGGAAACCGAAGAGAGGCAACTAATTACCGACCAGTGTCACTTACTTCAATTACTTGCAAGATGTCTGAACATATGATAGCAATACTGATACTTGGGTTTCTAGACAAGAACAATTCACTATAATGTCATCAAGATGGCTTCAAGACCGGGTTATCAACCGTAAGACAGTTGATAGAAACAATTAATTCATGATATTGCAAGAGCAGCAGATTTAAGACAGCATATTGATGTGTGAATTTTGCGAAAGGTTTCGATAAGTGCCCCATGGCAAATTGATCTGCAAGTTATGCAAGACAGGGATCATTGAATTTATATTGAAATGTAGTGAATCATACATGAAAAATCTCACGCGTGTAGTCAAATTAGATGGTTATGCATCAGGTCCACAAGCCGTACTTTCATGTGTGCTTCAGAGCTCAGTATTGAGGCCCCTATTATTTCAACTCTATAACAATTACATCAGCAGCCTGGCAACAAATCGTTTATGGCCAAGCACTCAGACCAATCAAATTAAACTTGAATGATAGGGTGATAGAAAATGAAATGTACGTATAAGCTCAGAACTATTATCATTGAGCGATCAACATAATGATAAAAAATTCGGTACTAAATGTCCTGTCGAGATTGATTAATTCACTTTTCTTATCGTTAAAACAGCTACCTGCCGTTGCATTATTGTTCCTTGCAATCACGTGAAAATGTAGACCCCAACGTAATCTGCATTCAGCAAAGCTGGTGTCTATTTCTGAGATGTGAATTCCTTTTTTTTTTTTTTGTATCCTCGTTACTACGATCACATTTCCGGTCTGATGCCACCTGCTCTACCTTTTTCTTTCTTTTTTTACAGGACTTCACCGCCCGCAAGCAGCGGGGCCGGTTTAACAAGGGCCCCTTCTTGCGACCAACCGCAGTTTTCTCGTTCGCGTTTTACATTATTCAATTTCACAAGGCGTAACCCGTCTTCCTCATTTTGTTTTGTTCACCCTGAAAGCTTCAAAATCTGTCTGAGCTTCCGCACACTACTTGCCATTCCCACCCAAAAAAGAAACAAAAGGTCGCGCATGTCTTGCTGTCGTCGGACGCGTGATATTCTCCAAATATTCCACTTTCATTTCGTATGCTCGACATATGCTTCATTTAGGTTGAAACACGATGAGAACTGCGTTCCTTTCACCTGGTGTTCTTGCAAATGAAGTATGCCTGATTGGAAGAAAACTTGGAGCTCCACAAAGACCGCACTTTCTCTTTTTAAATACTTTTTCTACTAATAACGCGAGAACAGTAACAAAGCTCCGGCACTGTGTACACTTTGTCGAGCACCTATAGCCGTTTTTACATTAATGATCATCGAATAATAACTCGCACCGTCCACTGCTTCTCACCAGCACATCTGACCGAAAAAAAAAAACGTGATAATCGACTTCTTATTTATTAGACCGTCTTTGACAGTAGTCAGTGTCCTCGCTTTCTTGGTTGCCCACCACTGTGCGAAGAAATCGAACCAAGAAATGAGTTATCTGGCATGGAGCAAGGTGCTTAAATGTTTTTTGCTCTCGTCAAACGAGCCATTCCTTAATCATTGGTTTCTTTCAACTACAGCGAATGCATAACTTTCCTTGCCCCTTTCCCAGCGCTAGGCCCGAGATGATTCCTTGGAGCTCGTTGGTAGTTCTACTAAAGCGGGCCGCTCTCATGAAAGGAGAACACTGACTGATACTGCGCTACTCCTTCACGATCCCACCACGAGAGTACGCCGTAAGGGAGGAGGACTGCGGCGGAGGCGATGGGGGAGGACGGAGGAGGCGATGACGACGAAGTAGCGATACAAGACGACAGGGACAGACTGGTCACGTACCACGACATATTGACACACTATAAAAAAACACAGAGAAGCATACCCACAACCACCGAAACAACTATACAGATCTCGAGAAACGGGTTTGGACAAGCGGCTGTGACAGTGATGTCACGTACTACGCAACAGTGACGGACTGTGACTGATGATGAGTGTGCTGTGTTATGTGCTCTCTCTCTCCTCCCCATCTTTCATTCCCCCTCATCCCGCTCCCATGTGTAGGGTAGCAAACCGGTTGTGCTGAACTGGTTAACCTCCCTGCCTTTCCTTCTCCACTCTTTCCTTCCTTCCTTCCTAAGAGAAACGGATTGGAGAAGGTTGCAAATTAGAACCTTCCAAAATTCAGTACCTTTAAACAGAGTAAATTCCAGACAATACCCAGAAGCGAGCTGCCAGCTCTGCAAGCACGAACACGCAGACATGGCACACATCTTATGGGAATGCACAGAGATCACAGCAATATACAGAGAGGACAACATAAAACCGGACCTTCTCGAGGTGCTTTGGCTAAGCGCTCTGACTAGATCGGATCTACACGGCCTTCTACGGGCAATGCAGCAGGCCAGGGCAGCGGTGGAAAGGCTATGCCTCACTATACACAATGCCCGGGTGGCCTGAGCCCGGGCCGGCAACCTCGCAGGTGCTTTTCTCAAGAAAGTTTTTTTCCATCCATCCGTAAGGGATGACCACACCTCCCTTCGCAACTTGTCGCGAATGTGCGACCAGCGCCCGTCCTGTGCATCCACCCTTCGCGCGGAGGCATTTGCTTCCGGTGCCGCCAGGTGTGATCTGATATGAGTACAGTTTTGGGTGTCGGCGGAGGTTAAGGGTACTAAAGCGCCCTTGTGAAAATTTGTCCACTGGTTTTTTTTTTTTTTCCTTGTGGCGCAGCCCTCAGTTCTCTTAGCAGGATGAGTGCGTGCTCAGCGGCCCACAGATGACGCTCTGCAACGGCCTGCGCTAAAGCCCCTATATTTATAAAAGTAGCGCCATCCACTTCCCTCCTCCTCCGTTCCACTATCGCGCTCGGCGCGACCAGCGCGATCGAGGCGCGATATCGACAGTGGCGCCGCCTGCGTCGGGCCTGCCGTGGCAGACGACAGCTAACGCGCTACCAGAGGAAATCCGAGGAAAACTTCGATCGTGCCCTGCGGAGACGTTTTTGAGGCGCGATTTTGCTTCGTCAGTCAGTAACTGATCTTAATAATGCCGTTTTGGAAGTAGCAACGCTACGATGCGAGACGGCGCAAATATTAAGTGTGCAGCAAGCGTTTGCGCACGCCGGATGGTAAACAAAAAAGGCCTTTTGCCCTCGCCTTGTCGGTTGCGGCAACTTAAGGCGCAGCAGCATGCCATCACAACGAAGTTCTTGTCCATAACACGTTTGATCCGTTTGTGTGTACAGCACTTTCGTCGCACAGGCCCGAGAATGGCAGTCGGAGCGCGCTGGAAAGAAAAAAATATACAAAAGATGACGAGCCGAGATGACTGGCGCATTGAGCGCAGTCCTTGCGCACGCCCAGAGTTTGAGGCGGCATGATCTGTTAACTTTTGAAGGTGCAGAACAGTGAAATGATTAATAGTGAATTCCACTGGCGGATCTGGAGCGGTGTGCCGAATCCACGACGGAGCAAGAAAATCCGCCGCGGAGCGACCCGATCCCGATCGACCAGTGAAAAATAAACACGCTCCGGCAGGGATTGCAGCGGAAGTTGTCGCACGCATCCGGTTACCCATGTTGCCAATCTCGCATTAGACCACGTTGGGGGTTCTAGGCACAGCGGCAACTGCACTTCGCGTCTTCTTCGACGTAGCCGACGATTTTGGGGCGTTTGTGCGGAGGCTCTGCAAACATTTCATTAAATAAAATTTCGTACAGTACGTACGACTCATCCTCATCGCTGCTGCTGCTGCTTTCTGAAGAGGAACTGTGCGAACTGTCGCTGTCGCTCAAAGCAACGAGCAATCCGGCAAGGGTCGAACGACGCCATTTCAGAACTGTAAACAACTGCCACAGGGTTACCAGACAGCGCTTGAAAAAGCGCTGCAAGCAACCGACGTACCCGATTGTTCCGGAAGTGACGGCGCCTAGTCGCTGGAGTTCCGGCGAAATCCGGCTCTATAAGACGGATCAACGCGGAGCGCTCCGTCGCGGAGCAAGTTGCCCCAAATCGCCCAGTGGAACATGCGATCTTGCTCTGGATCCGCCAGTGGAATTCAAATTCTCGGCCGCGGAGCAAAAAAACTTGCTCCAGATCCGCCAGTGGAATTTACTATAAGTGAGCGGCAGCCCGGAACGTTCGTACTGGGACACGCACGCGCGCTTTCCTCATCCTCATCCCGTCAGAGTTTTTGACCATGAGTGTTTGCGCTTTTTCGAGTGAACTCATGTGTTCCGGCGCGGCGCGTGTGTTAAGTTAGCGAGCGAAAGTTTACTGCCATAAAACTACGAGCCTGCCCATAAAACTACGAGCCTTACAGCGTGTAATATTCCAATACTTGGCTATCTCTGTCAGTGCTACGTCCTTCGGGTGAAACTGCAACTATATAAAATAATGCTTGTAACCTTCGCTTCGTCGTCTGCGAGCTGCTGCAGACGACTGGGTCGGAGTAATAGACACACCCGAACATGAACATATTGATGCAGTAAGGTGTGGCAACCTTTCGTCCCCATTATCATTATCAACTACAACCACTACAACCTACATTTAGGTGCGCTGAAGAGTGAATGCCTCTCCCGCCCTTTGCCGGAAAGTCGACGAGCACATGACCGAGGTTGACAAGGTGGGCCATATACAGAAAGTTATCGCGGACGACCCCTTCAATTTGATCGTCTATAACGACGTTTCTACTGCCGACGGCATCGTCAAAGAATGCCGCCGCTTCGAGGTAGCCAAAAGCCGCCGCGTCGTCCCACAGTTTTCCCGGCTCCCAAACACACCTGCCACGTCATCTTGCTCCGATCTTACCGCCACACGACCATTTCAAGAGAACGGCACTCGTATCGTTCGCCGAGAGCTTGAAGCAGCGAGTCCGGCCCCACTTTAACCACGACCCCTCGACGGTACCTTTGACCCAGCGGCCCACACTATTTTCGTTATTCATGCAGTTGTGCGGCTAGTAATTGCAAACCTTGGCATCCCTCCTGACCTGATTCGGCACACATTCCCATGGCCACAACCTGCAATGACCAGTATTTCGCTCCCAGACCACGCAACCCTGCTGAATGGCGAATCCCAGACGACAAATCAATATGCTTCCGCTGTCACCGAGTTGGTCATGTATCCCGCCACTGCCCCACCCCCTAGATGCCGCCATAATGGAACTCATTCCCTGCTCCTCGCCCATACGCCGACGCTCGCGTTATTCACCTCGCCGTCTGTACCCTAATTCTGATGCCCCTGACAGCGGCTCCTCCGTGCAATCGCCGTCGCCTCAACGCCGTCGCTCCCCGTCCCCCCAACCTCACCGCTTTTCCTCGCCAACCCGCCGCACGGAAAACTAGGCAATGCAGCTCTTGGAGGTAGTGCTGCATCACGTTCGTCTTGTCCAAATCCTCCGTTAATGCTCCTCACGAACACAAACCTAATTGAAGTAGACGTAGATGGTGTTCCGTAGACGGCATTGGTAGATACAGGAGCCCAAGTGTCCATAATGAGCGCTAACCTATGTCGTCGCCTCAAAAAAGTTCTTACGCCCGCCATCACTCGACCTGTACGCGTCGCCAATAGCGTCACTGTTGCCGTCCGGGGTATGTGTACTTCTCGCATAGGAATTTCTGGCCACCAAGTTCCAGTCCTGTTCACCGTGCTGACCAGTTGCCCTCATGACCTAATCTTCGGACTCGACTTTCTGACGATGCATTCTGTCCTCATCCACTATTCCGCCGGTACGCTGTGCCTCGAGCTTCCTCTTCTTTCAGACATTCGCCCCGAACAACCAAACACTCTCTGGACTACAGCGTTTGTTGGCTTACCTCCAAAAGCCTTAACCTTCGTCGAATTGGCCTCAACGGCAACCGTGCCTAATGGTGGCTATGTCGTCGCCCCTATTATTTATGTCCTCCTGGCGCACGACATCTCTATGCCACACTCAGTCGTAACCCTTGCCGCTAATCGGATGTGCCTCCCCATTATCAATTTTGGCTTCACAAAGCAAGTGTTACCTGAAGGCATAATGGTGGCCACGCTCCGGTCGGTGATGGACGACCACGTCACTGCTTTTGCAGCCGACGCGTCTCCAGATCCTCCTGATTACCCGCAGTATGCCATGAACCTCGACGGCCCATTACGTCCCATGGTCGCTCCGGACCTCGCACCTGCTCAAGCAGCCACCCTATATCGCATTTTGCTTTCCTACCACGACATACTCGACACTGACAATCGACCACTTGGTCAGACGTCCCTTGTTAAGCATCGGATAAACACTGGTGATGCTGTTCCCATTCACCACCGACCGTATTGCGTGTCCACGGTAGAACGGCAAGTTATTCAGCAGGAAGTAAACAAGATTCTCACCAAGGGCATTGTTCAGCCCTCGTCGAGTCCATGGTTCGCCAAAAAATGTCGAAGTTTCACCCGAAAGGCGAAGCATCGATTGCGATAGCAAATTAGTAGACAGCTATACAGAGTAAGGATAGTAATTTTATAAGCGGTATAAACTTGGACATGCAGCAGCATCCAGCAACGCACAGAACTGTTGTCGACGCCATCGCCGTTTTGTCTGCGTTCGCACCGAACGCACGCGGCGTTGGTGAACGTTGCCGGTGCCTCTGGGGTGGCTCGGAGGTTTCGACGCGATCAGAACGGGACACTCGACGAGCAGCGTCCTAAGTCTTTACCACCTTCTCGCCTCGCAACATTTTTATATAAATACGCATTTGGTGCAGCAACTAAACGTCGCCTCCCCTCCCTCCCTTCAGTCCTCCCACGGCCTTTCGCGCGACGGAAGAAGTCGCGTTGGCTCTCTCTCTCTCTCTCTCTCTCTCTATATATATATATATATATATATATATATATATATATATATATATATATGGTGATTGCAAAGGAGGAAAGAGACGCTTAATTCTGCAGCCCTTAAGGGAGCACGGTTTATCAAGGGAGCACGATTTTATTACACGGAGCTCCATGACAACTTCTCACAGACCGTGGCCGGGCATTCCTATCAAAAGTTATCGCATACATCCTGCAGTCTTGTGCAACGAGGCACAAGCTATCCACGTCATACCATCCGCAAACAAATGGCCTCACGGAGCGTCTGAATCGCACTCTCACAGACATGCTTGCGAAGTATGTCACTTCAGACCACACTGACTGGGACCTCGCTCAACCGTTTGTCACGTTTCCTTATAATTCCTCGCGCCACGACACAGCCGGTTATTACCCATTTTTCGTTCTGTTCGGCCGAGAACCATCACTGCCCCTCTACACTACCCTCCCTGTTCACGCGGCATCGACCAGTGAATATGTACTTGACGTCATCGCCCGCGCTGCCCACGCAAGGGAAATTGCCCGTCACCACCTTCTGAACTCCCAAGAGAGTGAAAGGCGTTTTGTACGACCGGCGACACCGAGACGTGCACTTCCCGCCTGGTTCTTTGGTGCTTCTATGGTCTCCGTCACGTCAGGTCGGCCTGTCAGAAAAAAATTGACTGTGGCTTAACTCAGTTATGCCTGGGTGTGCGTAGCGAGAGGTACGGCTAATGTTATTGTTTAGCTCGGTTCTCTCTACCGTTACATCTTTATCGTTTAGCTTCGTACGTCTGAGTGTTTATGTTTGGCTGTTACCTCTCGTTAAGTTATGGTTACATTAAAGACTAGACGTTTGTAACGTGTAGCGCATTTATTTTGAAAGTCTTCATCTTGTTTCTGAATTGCCACAAAGGCGACCCGATGGTCGGTGAGGCGGGAGGATAAGGGGTTGTCGTCCAGTGACTTGAGCAGGTTTCAGGTGCTATCCTCATCTGAATCCACTCGCCTGGCCGCTTCATACTTACGATGCTTATCGAGCCGTGCGGTTCGTTCTTCCTCCGTCTCCTCGGCTCGCTGCCTCCTCTTGGTTTCGGTCCGACGACGAAGCCTGGCTTCTTTCGGTCTCTCCGACTCACTTTCAATATCTGCCGACGAATCGCACCGAGCCGCCCCTTCTATATATACGATGCAACGCCGGCTCCTCCTCTGTTGTTGCAACGTGGTTTCACCGGCTCCTCCTCTGACATCATGCTAGATGCAAGCGGCGAACACTTGCAACACAACTGCGGCGGCGGTGGCGCGTCGCCGCGCCGTGGTAACTCGAGCAGACGACGCCAGATGGCGTGGCGAGCGGCGCTGCCAGTTGTGGTGGTTGCTCGGCAATGGCTCAGCTTGCCATGCGGCCACCGGCCACAGCGAAACGGTGAGAATGCGGCCAGTGTAGCTCTCGCTACGAAAACTGCTTTCTCGTTTAACAGGGTCATACCGAGTGCTTCATGCCGTGACTCTCGTCACCTACGAAATCGCCCCTTCCACCCCATCTGCTTCGCAGTCCAGTGATATCGTGCACGTTACACGACTGAAGCAGTAGCACCCTCCCAGTAATGATATTTAGACGCTCCGAGACGTCGCTTCTGTCGCCGGGGGATTATGCTACACGCGTGCTGTATTTGGTGGTTTGAACGAGGCGCACGGGCGTCATCACTCGAACAAAGAGGAAGAACAAACTGGGCTCGCGCTGTGAATCCGACCGGTCAGCGCTGCAACCGCTGCTGTAAATATAATCTGTAAATAGTTGCTCGTCTAATTGACTCGTCGTTCGCGTAACAATATTCTCTTTGCATGGCGAGTAAGTAATCTTAATATATACTATGAACTGTCTGTGAATATTTGTCGCAAATATACGTACTGTGTATAAAGTGCAGCGAATTTTATTTTTGAGGCAGAATTGGTGTCGTGGGCAAGTACTACGCAGCTGTATGCGAAATATATTTACCAAGCTATCGCGAAGCCTACATTTCAGCGCTGCACACGCCGCTTGTACTTTGTACATTCCGACGAACTTGTTTCAAACAAAATAACACAAAAATGATCTTTACTTTCTAACGCTTACGTGTAGCAGGCTTATGTATAGCAGGTTTACGTGTAGCAGCGCAGAGTGCCGGCAGATTAAATCTTGCAAAAAGAATCACAATGCTTCATCCTTTTCCGTTTCGTTCTGAGGAGGCACTGTTTTTTAAGCGCGGTCTACTGTATACCTTTTGAGGGAGATTATGGTTACTGAACACGGTGACTAATGTGTAACCAGACGCACACCGGATGCACCTGTTCGCTATGCTTTTCTGCAATGGCTAGCGAGCACAATAAACAAAATGAGGTGTGTTTGCAATGTGATGGCTGTATAGCGTGACACATATACCTCGAGTACCGTTACTCCAGTCATATTAATGTGAGTCAGTGCCGACGTTCTGTATCTGCGTGGGCCTCCTCCTTTTGTTACATTTATTTTCGTTGATTGTTTGAAACGAGCGCTTGCTACCAGACACGAGATCAGAAGAGTAAAAAAGACGTTCATTTTGTTGCAGGCACAAACATCTATGCGCGAATGGGTGCGCCATTGTGCAGGTTAGCGATTGGACAGGCCTGGGAAAAGGTTGTTTCAAGCGGCAGGATGGCAAGGCTCCTCGACAGCTCATCGTCGGTATTGTATAAGAGGATAAGGAAAGAGAATGCAGCCATTTGCCAGCACTTAAGTGTAGGCGCGTTTTCGGCAGTGCACCACAGACTAGCAGCTATTTTCGGAGACCCACTCGTGGAATTCCTGTACGCTTCTTTTGCTGCGCGCTCACGACAGAAAAGCAGCGCTGCCGATGACTACTCCATACATATGAACCAATTCGTCATATGTGTGTTCTCTCCAGCGGCGCGGTTTAGGCGGTTGCTATCCTCTACTTCCCGCCACGGGCGCAGGATAGGAGGGCGGCAGGAGACGCTGTACTTGTTGAGCGCTTCGCCACGGCAGCTGAACCTTCAGGCGCCACTAAATTCGCGCAATACAGTACGTGCATCTCGAAGATGGCGTGCGGCGATGAAAACTCCCCGCAACTTGGTTGCGCGACAGCAGGCGCCCTTTGCATCGCGACCTTTGTATCGGCACTGAAAGTTCGGCCACCTGCGACCACCGACCACGAAAACAGGCGACAGGGAAAGCTGTTAGCTATAAATGTCCTCGTATAGCTCTGTAGATGGCGGTCGTCCACCTTTATTCACGCTGAAGCCACGTGGAAGCGAAGGGCTGTCGAAGCGCCAACATTGGCTGCTTCTCTGGCCGAGAACTTGCAGATGAATTGCTCTCTTTTCTCGGCATACCTACGGCGGGGATCGGCCAGGAGTCTTTCGTTCCAGCACCCGTGCAATGTGTTGAATCAGACGTCGTTAATTTTCTCGGCAGATGGCGCCGCTTTTTTTGGTCCGTTGCAGAGGCCGGTTATCAAGTGACGAGGAATCTAAGTGCGTGATTTGCTGGGGTGTGCAATCAACGCAACTAGCGACAGTTTCGCTTTTTTCTGCTGAGGCAAGTAAGTGTACGTTAGTAATTACAAACGAACGCGTACGAATGAACAGACGTACACGCACGCTGATGTGCACGGTGTTGATTACGTTGATTGTGCGTTTCCCGTGATAACAGGGTTCCATGTACTGGTTTTCACTCATTGCTTTTGTCCCCGATTCAAGATGCCTGGCTGCAAGAAGATGAGAAAAAAAGGCGTACGCCCATCCCGCATTATCTTCGCTTTCTTCCATCATCGTACAACAAAGGTGCTTCAGTCCTGTGGTGTGTCCGAAGAGCATAATGGCGAGGACGAGTGGAGGAGGGCAGTGGGAGCGGAATCAAAACTCGCAGTCCATTATGCTACCGCAGCAAACAATCTGCCGGTGCGGGCACAAACTCTTGAGGAATCATCGACACGGGGCCTCTGATCATCATCGCACTCTGGGCCCACCCCGTGTTGACCGAGAAAATGGAGTTGCCGAGCAGGTGCCTGCCCGAGAACGGGAGCAAGAAAACTTTCTCATACACCGGACTGTGCCGCAGAGTACACTCGTGAAATATCCGTTTTTCGTTTACGCTCTTCAAATGTTACTTCTTTCTTTTTCTGGCTGTCTTTCTTTCCTTTTTTTTTCTTTTCAAGTGGATGTTCGCTTTCATAAGCTTCAATCTTCACTACTTTCTGCCAAGAGTTCTGTGAGACGCTCATCCTCTCCCGTGCTATTGCTTCCTTTCTGGCCTCCAGGAAACCTACATCCCCCTTTTCTGTTTACCTTGTCTCTCCCCTTTGCGTCTTCCGGCTTTCCTTATACCCTCCTTGTTCTTGGTAGCGAATGTGCTCTTGGGAGTACCTACTATAAGCGCTCTCTTGTCCAACGCAGATCATAGAAGCTGTAAGGTTTCGTTAAGCTCTGTGAGGTCACCGAGGATCAGTTTGTGGATCAGTTTGTGGATCAGTTGGATCATCAAGTCCGGCGCCATGTAACTTGAGACCTACGCAATATTTGCTAGCTTAAGCACGATCTCAAAGGCCCGTCTGCAGTGCTTTGATGGATCTTTTTTTTTTCTTTGGGGGGGGGGGGGGGGGGGGGGGGTGGGGACGGCAGGGGGTAAATTCAGGCATATGTATAGGAGCGCAGTGTACTTCATTAGCAGCTGGCTTCCTATGCTGAATTTCTTGAAAAGGTTGCTTTACTCTTACCTGTAACGAGAATCCATATTCACAAAATTTCTGTTCGGTACGGATATTTCCGTATGGCCGGCGCTAACGAAAGTAGGGTATAGGGGAAAAGTAGGAGCGCGCGCAGTGAGAGAAGCAGAGGGGGCCGATGTGTTATACGGTATTTGCGCCAATTTATAAAGGCGGCATTACGGAACATGCTGTACCGCTAAAATAATGTCATGTCATTATGGCCCGTATTCACAAACGGAACTTACCCTTAACTTACGACTTAAGTAGCCGGTCGATGCTTAACGCGTTTCATAGACAAATCTTTTACTCGAGGTAAACTTTAATCGACACTTTAGTGCCGGAAAGTAAAGTACAGCCATTGGCAATCTTAAGTGCGACTTTCGCTACTCTCGCGTAGCAAGCAAGATGGCCGACTGCTACGGCAGCCTCACCGACTTAGCCGATTTCGCCGGACGTGTGCACGATATTACGGATGATGAGGCATACCAATACGCGCTGCCTACGGCCACGGCTTAAGGATGGACAGAATCCCATGAAATCATATACAACGACGCGGAATTCTCGTGGCGGTAACGCATTTCCAAGCAAGCGGTGCTGCGGCTGTTGGAAATGCTGCCGCTGGCCCCAAAAGACAACGAACGCGGTCTCCCCGTGCCGCCGCTGCTCCAGCTTCTGGTCGCGCTGCGATTCTACAGCGCCGGAACCTTTCAGGTTGTCAGCGGGGACATCGTTAATGTTTAAATAAATAAATAAATAAATAAATAATAAATAAATAAATAAATAAATAAATAAATAAATAAATAAATAATTCTCGTTGGCCACATATGGCCCTTGCGCCAATAAACCACATTAATCACTTAATCAATGTTTAATTAATTCATTAATTTAATTAATGCGTGAAACGAGCTCCAGGGGCACGGCGCGTTCTTCTTCGGAAAAGTTTGTTTTCTTTTTTTCCATCGCCCGCGTGGGTTGAAAACACACAATACACACACACACACTCTACGCACAGACACCGCACCGTTTCAGCAAATAAAAACAATAACAAAAAAAAAAAGTCGGGACAGCGACACAAACCACAGTGGCTGCGAGAACCAATGTGAACTTGTGGCCAGACGAGTTTGAGTAAACCGCTAGAACCAAATAGTATTTGCATTTTACTCAGCAGAATGCGCGTGCAAGCACTGCAAAATTTATAATCGCAGTAATCTGCTGCAAAAAATTTTTTGGATGATTGAACCAATCGTACACGTAAATTATTTACGTACCCTCGACACCAGATGACATACTTGACTCGAAAAGTGTTACTTTCGAAAGTGATACTTCAATGTCGTTATTGAAGTGCTCTCCTGAAACTTTCCTAACCCTTGTACTTTTCCTGCCTTTGTTCACGCCCTACTTAAGTTCCGTTTGTGAATACGGGCCTATATCTCGCATGTAATACTTGGGTAAGCCAAGCGTAAACAACTGTGCAAAGGACAACTGAATTTACTGAAATAATGCTTTACTGCAAATTTAAGGAGATTGCAACCTCTCCCCTACTGTACAAAATGACAGCATCGGATGTTTGGACACCAAGATTAGCAAATTATGTCATTTGTTTCATCGATAACTTCGCAATTATCGCATATTATCCTTCATTTAGTTTTGTATAAACAGAAACATCAGAAAAAATGGTACAGTTGCACTCCCTATTCAAGCATTCGTTTGGGATACTAAGTGTGATCTTTGGATACGAATGTGATCTGCGTAAAATTAAGAAAGTTATTTAAGCTTGAAATGCGTAGTAACTGTTAGTCTGACTCTGATTTCACAATCGCGCCGTGATGTGGAGCCGGAGCGTGGGCCGAGGGACTGCAAGCAGAAATAGAATATAGACACGACTACCAGAGCCAGAGCTGCACACCCAGGAGGACTAGGAATTACAAGTTCTTTAGAAGTTAAAGATACAAAAGCCTGACTTACGTTTGGCATACGAGAACGTTCGCCTGTATTCCATATGTTTTGCCAATGACAACAATACGCTGTCTATAACAATAGCCGCAAAATGCGAAAGCAAGCACATCAAGAAACAATGTGCGGCGTGCGAAACTTAAGGTCTTAAATTATTATTAAACACAGTATAGTGTAAATTAAAACGCTTCGTTTATGGCAACACCACCTACAATGGCGGTTGTCAGGAGCAATTTAAGAATTATTCTGAAAGAATATTTAAATAAATGTCCTGATTAAACTTTCAATTAAGAATGTTCGTGGGAATATTGCGACCGAAGCAATGAATCCAACTAGTACATAAAACATACTCATTTGCGGAATATCCCGTGCCTAGCACTAATTGTGATAATATGTGCAGAAAATATGCAGAAAAATAGCACATTTATCGAGATAACATTCTGCATTTCCGCAGCATGGTATATGTGAACTGAAATTTCGATCTATTTGGTGGAAGTTTATGGGTTAGTATTTCATCCAACTTCCACTAGGCGCCGGATTTTTAGCAAATGCCTGATATTGGCGGGCGTTGTGTATTCGCTAACTTCAAGTTTGCATTTATAGCATGCCCCCTATTCAGAAAGGTAATTACAAATGTTCGTCAAAATCCGCTTACTAGTTATTTTCTTATTTATCCTGACGTCTGCTGCTTCTGGTGATGTCGCCGAAAGGACATATCTTTCTATTGTCTCACTGAAATTACTATTAGCTTTAAAATCGTACAGGAGGAACAGCACAATGCATTCCAGTTGGGCAGTGATGTCAATAAATTTCTCCGTGCAGTGTCTATTTCTCTAAGTAGCTCTACAGTCGTATGACATGCTAAACGCATGCAGTGTCGGCCTATTAGCTTTCTAAAACATCACTGCGTGAAAATTTACCAAATATATAGGCGCAAACCATGAGACGAAATAACTATTGATTGTAGCGCGTTATAAGGCCCGCGTTCCGAACGAATCCTGGTAGGTGTAGGTGTTCTGAAATCTCGCCTCATTTTGCTCTTTCTTTGTCTGATTTGAGAGACGAAACTTCTATTAAGACTAACTGTCGTAGCTGAAAACGAGCGTTTCGAGCGCGCATAAAAATGGTATTTCCCCGCTCGCGCTTCTTGCCAAATCGCCCCTTCTCTTTCTAACAAATGCTTCCCGCAAGCGAAGACGTGCTCGTCACCAGTCGTGTTTCGAGTCTTGTTCTCGGATTCTCGCTAGCTGGCAGCGTCGCTGGCAAGCGGTAGTTGGCATGCTGAAGGTGAGAGAAAACGGAAAAGGAAAACAAAAACAAAACAAAGCCGCAACACGCATTCATCAGCGATGCGAGCTCGAGAGAATCTGCGGTGCTCGACAGCCCGTCTATTTGAATTTAATTTGAGCCTGTCCCGACGGCTCACGCGGCGGCGACCGACGGTCGAGCGCTCTCTCGTCGCTGGGATAAACCGAAGCGGGAGCCCCCATCGGATGCGAGAGGTTGCTCCGGCAGCGCAGGTCGCTGCTGCCGCGGTCTAACATGGCGCCCCTCCGCGCAACACCACAGTGCCACGGCGAGCCGAACAAAAGGGGGAAGGCCTTGACGGGCCTCGCTAAATGGGATCCCGGGGAGGGCTTTTCTCTGCGCGACGACGTGATTCTGTTGAGTCCGAGGCTTAGAAGGACACGGCTCGCCTCACCCAGGGCCCGACCGAACACTTGTCCTCCCTCCCTCCTCCAAGCTGCTTGCTCTCTGGGCCAGGATTTAAAGCGCGAGGCGAATTAGGTGCTTGTTCAACCCCGCAGTGCTATAAAGAAAGGCAAAGCCCCTCTAGGGAGTTAACTTAAAAAATACCTCGCGCTTCCGCTCCAGGAACTCTCTGTCTGTGTTTCTTTGACTGCCTTTCATATTTTTTTTTTTTTTTCAGTGAGCAGCACTTGTTGATGCAGTTAGGGATGAAAAAGCGTTCCACGCGGATTTGAGGTCTCAGCGAGCCGTATATACAGCTTCCTTTGCTTGCTCTGCTGTCGGAACAGCGAGAGAGCGCACATCGAGGCATATATTGCTTGCCGCCTGCCACCCTGTTCCCTTATATATTTACCTCGGTTGGAGGGGTTAAAGTGGCTCTCGGCTGCACGCGGCGCGCTCCTCATTGGATACATGTTTATGCGTGCATGCAGGAAAAGCGCTGGTATTTGAGGTGAAAAGCGCTGGGTCACACTTCCAACGCCCCTGTTCCTTTGTTTCCGAGTCCGCGCTTCGCATGCAAAACTCATGAAGCTCGATTACTGCCAACAATTGCCCGGATCTCAGCTCGGTGAAGCTGCATCGGAGATCAAAGAGAATAAAAAAGGTTGCTTTTCACGCGCACTTAGGCAAGAACAACATTCAGTCGGGAGATTTACGTAGTCAATGAACAAACCGACCAGACCCAAGAATTCGGCGCAGGCGCCCGTCGTCGCAACGCTTAGGCAAGCAAACACACAACACGCGTGCAACGAGGGAACGGATTCTGCATCTAAAATTTGGAATCAGGCTGGCAGCGTTATATTTCCGAAAAGAGTGAGCACTACTTGACTCTCAACTTTCAGTCAAGGGGGTTAAATAGCGCTATTGTCAGGTATGCATTCTTTAAACTCATCCTCCACTGCTGATCTCGTTCGGCAAACAGCGTTCGGCGTCCAATGGCAAGTATCGGCTTTCTCTGCCTCTGTTGAACCGATACGCTGGATTCAACCAAGGCAATATTACCTCCACTTTGACCCAGGTTACATGAAAGCGCGGGTAATCCCATTTTCCGCCCGTTTCCTTGTGTGCTCGGAGCAGGCACAGATTCTTCGTTTTCTCATATAGGTGCGAAATCCGCGCAGGAACACAACTTTATCTTTCGTGCTGAATTAATCGCTGCAGGCGGTGCCTCTGATTCGCATACTAACCCCTTGTATTTCATTGCATATTCGCGCACGATTGAGCGAGGTGCGATCTGCCGGCCGGTAACGTGAGACAAGGAAGCACCTCACGATGCATAGCAAACATTGCACTGGGCGTAGATAACCGGATCGAGGCTCCGCGCTGGAGTTTTGATCCTTGTCAACTGTGCTGGGCATGTTGTGGTATAGGTCCCTGAGGCGGTTGCGTACAATGTAAACCCGAAGGTTGTTACAGTAAGTTCTGCTTATAACAGGGTGTTTTAACGTTAAATATATATATATATATATATATATATATATATATATATATATTGTGATATTGCATATTGCATATAGCTGAAGTCTACTCATTCAGCTGGATTACTCGAAGACGGCGACATTAATTGCAAGAACTCAATATGCATATTTGACTAGTTAACAGATATTCACTTAACTTTTTAACAAATTCCTTTGGCGCACATATTGCAACTTACGAATTGAAGCTAGCGAGTAAAAGAAACGCTGTATTTTAGGAACAGAGACGTATCAAATGTGGTTAAGGTATTGCGCTCAGCAAATCGGTTGCGAATCGGGGAAATACAATTAACTTAGATACTGACCACGAGGGCGTCAATTTGTTTCGATAGTAGACAAAGCATAGGCCCAGAACGCCCACTGCCACGAAAGTCGCGCACAAATGTGAGCGGGCCCGCGAAGGAAATTGGTCAGACAAAGACTTTCCCACGCGTGCCTCCGTAAGCCTAAGAAGTGGTGTTGCCATGCCTTCGAATCCCTGCTGTTGAATCCCGTCCAATTGAGCTCCGTCTGTGACCTCCTTCACAACATTGGGTGGAAGGTCCAGCGCATCGTCTGAATAGAAAGGATAGAAATTTACATGCTGTGTGGAGTAACAAGATGGCGCAGAGTTCACGGAATGGCTAAACAAGGAGGAAAGGTGACATTTCAGCGAAGTTTCAGAATGAGAAAAGACCCGGCTTTTTTTTTTTTTTTTGACATTAGTAGATAAGTAGATCTTGGCACTAAGAGATGGTGCCGGCTGCTCCCATTGATATGAGGAACGTATAAATACGTCGTAAGTCACACAGCATCACAAAAGTAAAAGCACGTAATAAAATGACACTGCTATAAATCCTCAAAGCTCGAAATGGTGCCACAACGAAATACAGCTTGAAATGTCACAAAGGCGACAGGCACACGACGGATACGTTAAATGTCATAACAGAGAAAAGCTTCCTGACATCGTTGTTTAGGAACGATAACACGTACGACGTCATAAATGCATACATATCGCACATACCATTAACGCGCGTGCTTGTTCATCTTTATGCGGTGACCGCAATCCACCGCCTAACAAATGTTAAAGGCTATCGCTCAGCGCAAGAGACGCCTTTCTGTATAGGAAGTTTCTAGAATGTTTTCGATGGTTCTATATCTATTGCCGATGTTGCCGCCGAGCCTTGTGTAATCAAATGCTGTGCGCGACGCGAATACTGATGTACATTGTAGAACTTGCGTGAGTACAAGTGATTACGCTGGAAGTTTCATTGAGGCGAGTATAAGTAGCCGACGTGTCTAATCCACAGATCAGAGTTCGACGATCGACGAGTGTGCTCACCGCTATCATTGTACTGAGCCTTACTTGTTTTGCTGGGCACAGGTTCGCCCAATAAGTGGTTTAGTTTCGTGACTTGCCTGGTGCCCCTGCGGTTGACCACCGTCACTGCAACGTGACACAATATACAATGTAATTTTCAGCGCACTAAAATGTACATGGACTTTATACCCTAATATTTATCAGCAGTATGACTGACCTCCAAAAACTCTGTAATACCAACAGGAGCGCATTTCTGTAGAGTAGTTGTTGGCGACGGTCCCAGCAGCTTCTTTAGCGTCATTGCTCTGCGATCAAGCGTCATCAATTCGGACAGCAGTAGGCTTCTTGGTTCAAAATATTTGCAACAATCTAAAAGATGTTTTACATCCTCGTTTGCTCTGCCCAATTTGCCCAGAAGGTTTTCAGCACTGCCAATGCGACATATAAACTTTTATGCTAGGTGGTACCCAGTCTCTCACGGTGAATAAGTGTTTATAGGTGTATGAAATTCAATCATATCTTGGGATCATTATGATAGAGATGAGAAGTATTAACCATGTTCTACTACTATTACACGCAGGTGCGTGTTAAAATAAAACGTATGTTTCACATTATTGCATTGGGAAAGAATCTCCATTGAACGACTGAGTTTTCTTTTACTTTAATCATATACATTTGTACAGTACAGCGCAAAATACCAAGATGTACAATCGACTAAAAAAGTTTACGGACCACGGGATCTCAGAAAATGCTAAATATCCGAGCAGCTTTTAAAAATAGCCAGTAAAACCGTACATCACATTGTTGTTCGCATATACCAGTAGAGGCTTGAAATGGGAATACCAGGCTGCGTTTTGAGGCTGCGGAGATATTCAACTTTTTGTACGATTCCTTGGTCCGTAAACTTTGTTTGGTCGATAGTACGTAGCCAAAGGAGATGGGCAAAGCGTGCCTCTCGACGAGGGCTACGCCCAGTTTATGGATAAGACAATAGTGGGTAAGCAAACCACAACACAATTCAAATTATCAAATGTATATATACTAACTGGACATGTATGTAGGAATACCGTTACAGTAAACACTGCGCGAGGCCGCACGGTACTCGCTTATTATCTCAACAAATAGAGGAAAATTATCTCTAAGCACATTTTAGTCCTAATACCGCAGTAGGTGCTGCATCAGGTTGACTGGGTACGTTGATGTGCTTCATGTGAGCCACAATCAGTGGTCATAGGGTAGCGCGCGGCTCTTGTAACGATGCTCTCCCACTTGTATACGGGAAGGAGAAATAAAGTCTGTGGTTGTATACGTGCGAAAACCACGATATGATTACGTGGCACACCGTAGTGGGAGACTCCGAATTAGTTTTGACCACCTGCATTTTTTCATCATCATCATCATCATCATCACCACCACCATCTTATGTTTTGGTCCACTGCAGGACGAAGGCCTCTCCCTGCGATTTCCAATTACCCCTATCTTGCGCTAGCTGACAGGGGTAATTTTTATTGCGATAGCAATTATATGGACACTTCAACCGGATTTCTGCCGTCGGCGTCGTCGTCGCCGTCGCCGTCGCCGTGAGGTTCCCTATAGATAAAATCTTCGCCGCGCGCCGTATGCCCGAGCGGAAGCGTGCGGGGACGCGCGCTGTCACGTAGAGCGAACGCACTCAATCTCCCAAGCGCAAGCAAGGAAGCGGGAAGCCAGCGCCAGAGGGAGCGGGGGGGGGGGGGGGGGGGCACTTCTACTCTGCCAACAACCACGCTCGTCGCTCGTCCGCACCGCACCGTCTCTTATCTCCACACGGCTCTGACCTTTATGCGCCGTGCATTCGCCGCTCAGTTTCCGTTGAAGCGATAGACCGCACGTACCTTCGCCGGCAGCGGCGTATGGGCTTGCTGCCAGCGTTTTGACAGTCGTTGTCTGCAGTCATTCAGTGTGATCTATTCATGTTTGTTTGTGCGCGCACACACCACGCTTGTTCATTCAGTTAGTAATAGTCGGGCCACATTTTCCAACGCACGCTACACATGCACTGCTGCCCGGATCGGCAGTGCATCGCTACAGGTGTGTCGCTTCGCACGCGCTGCCCACGGGAACCGCTTCTCATCAACACCACCGTTTCACACGCGCCTTCTCGTGGTCATCGAGTCTCTCTTCATGTCGGTCTACTTACGGCGCAGCACACCTGCTTACTTAATCAGCTCATGTTTACTACAATTCACATTGCTACCAAAGCCGCTCACCTTACTTCGTATGACATTGCTGTGTTGCTATCGCATTCATTGCTTCGCCCTTAGGGCGAAACTGTGACATTTTTTTTTCAACATGCACCTAAATCTAAGTAGACGAGCGTTCTTGCGTTTCACGCCATAGCAATGTGGTCGCCACGACTGGTATCGAACTCACGACCTCCAGAGACTAGCGCTCACTTCCAGGGGAAGTGAGCGCTAGTCTCTGCTATAGCCAAACCGTGCGCCACCACGCCCTATCTTGCAAGTAATCTTGCAAATCTGGGGAGCTGCGTGTACGCTGTCTTCGCGTGCGCCTAAAGCTGGAGGTCGCGTAATCTTAAGTTTCTGAGACGCGTTGGAGAGAGAGGGAGCAAAATAGTTCGCTCGCCTCAGCTTGCGCTAGCGTTGTGACAGCATGTTCTCGCGGTAATCGAGCTAGATCGTCTCATGTTTGCCATTGCGCGCGTTACACCATGGCTGCTAATTTAATTAGTAAACAAATGTTTATTGCACTTATGCAGCCGATAAAATTGCGAACCTTACTTCGTACAGTTGTGTAATACTTTGCTATCGCAAACAATTGACGATTCGCCTGTCAGGCGAAACTTCGACTTTTTAAGACCCGCCGCGGTTGCTCAGTGGCTATGGTGTTGGGCTGCTGAGCACGAGGTCGCGGGATCGAATCCCGGCCACGGCGGCCGCATTTCGATGGGGGCGAAATGCGAAAACACCCGTGTACTTAGATTTAGGTGCACGTTAAAGAACCCCAGGTGGTCCAAATTTACGGAGTCCCCCACTACAGCGTGCCTCATAATCAGAACTGGTTTTGGCACGTAAAACCCCATAATAACAACAACAACTTTTTAAGACAAACAGCAAATTATTGGATCCACGCACAAGCTTAAAGGCTCGAATTGGTCTATTCGAGAGAATTTTTCTTCGGCAGCCAGACTAACAAGAAGAAAACTACTCGATCTTGCCAAAAACGCAGGATGAGAAAGTAAAATAGTCGCTGGTAAACTCAGTATCGATAAGAAAACGTCTTCAAAGACTGCGTGACTAATTAACTCTGTTGCACTATATACAGCATAACTGGACAAGAGAAAATGCCCTCAGACGCTGCCTTGGCCATCTGGCACTAGTCCACGGTTATCACTTAATAACATCCAGAACCCCAAACGTGAAGTGTGCCCTTTTTTTTTTTTGGATGATACTGACAGCAAAATTGTTGCACTATAGGGAAACATGGTTGCATACAGATGTAATGAACAATCAAGTTTTTCCAAACCAGAATAACTACAACATATACAAGCATTATCACTCCGTTAAAATAAGTGGCGGTGTCCTTATCGCCATTAAAAAGGCATTATTTCACGTGAATACTGAGTCCGCCCTTGAAATAGTTTGGGCTGCCTGTGGAACGCCATCGGTGAAGGTATTGCTTGATGTCTGCTACTGTCAGCCTGATTCAAATAATTCATACATTACTAAACCTCACAGCAGCATTACTTCTGCCATCCAAAACTCCCCCGCTGAAATCATTGACCTGGTTGGTGACTTCAATTTTCCGCAGATAGATTTGTCAAATATGTCATCCTCGTGTTGTGCCTCAGCGGAGCTTATCAGCCTGACATTTTACATCAATTTTTGTCCAAGCGATAAATCAAATTGTGGTTCTAACATTTCAGATATAGTTTTCAGCAGCGGACCTGAAACAATTGAAGTTCTATACCTCGACAGTTTTAGTGAACATAAGCATTACACTTAATGTCCCATTTAACATTTCAAGGTATTACAACCAAACGAATTCGTGATTACAATAAATTAAGTTTTACAAAATTAATTTTGCAGTTAATGAATTTTTTATTATTTATTCAAGCATTCTTACCCCCATTTTCCGATAGCTTTGCTGAACAGAACAGGATCCTGGGTGCTTTTTAAGAGCATGTTAACTAATCTAGTTCAGCAATATGTTCTCTTGGTTTCTATCCCAAGTGATAAATCTAACCCATGGTTCCATAAATTTCTTTGTCGTCATCAAAATAAAAAAGTCGCAGTTTCGCCCGAAAGGCAAAGCATCGATTGCGATAGCAAATTAGTAGGTAAGCTATACGAAGTAAGGATAGTAGTTTCATCGGCCGTATGAAGTTGTAAATATTCGCTTATTAACTAAATAAACAAGCACGGTGTCACGCATGCACAGGTAAATATGAACATGTAGCGCCCACCGACGCCGCAGCGCGGTATTGCTTTGGTATTGCTACCAAAGCCGCTCACCTTACTTCGTATGACATTGCTGAGCTAAAATGTCATACGAAGTAAGGTGAGCGGCTTTGGTAGCAATATGAATTGTAGTAAACATGAGCTGATTAAGTAAGCAGGTGTGCTGCGGCGTAAGTAGACCGACATGAAGAGAGACTCGATGACAACGAGAAGGCGCGTGTGAAACGGTGGTGTTGATGAGAAGCGCTTCCCGTGGGCAGCGCGTGCGAAGGGACACACCTGTAGCGCTGCACTGCCGACCCGGGCAGCATTGCATGTGTAGCGTGCGTTGGAAAATGTGGCCCGATTATTACTAACTGATTGAACAAGCGTGGTGTGAGCGCGCACAAACAAACATGAATAGATCACACTGAATGACTGCAGACAACGACTGTCAAAACGCTGGCAGCAAGCGCATACGCCGCAGCAGCGGGCGAAGGTACGTGCGGTCTATCGCTTCAACGGAAACTGAGCGGCGAATGCACGGCACATAAAGGTCAGAGCCGTGTGGAGAGAAGAGACGGTGCGGGCAAGCGACGAGCGCAGTTGTTGGCAGAGTAGAAGTGCGCCCCCCCCCCCCTCCCCACTCCCTCCGGCGGGCGCTCGCTTCCCGCTTCCTTGCTTGCGCGTGGAAGATTGAGTGCGTTCGCTCTCCGTGATAGCGTGCGTCCCCGCACGCTTCCGCTCGGGCATACGGCGCGCGGCGAAGATTTTATCTATAAAGAACCTCACGGCGACGGCGACAGCAGAAATCCGGTTGAAGTGTCCATATAATTGCTATCGCAATAATAAAGAAGCGCAGCGCGTGCTCGAAGCGCAAGCTCGGCACGCGCAGTGTCGTTCTGAAAGCTTGCCACGCTGGTAGTCGCAGCCGCCGCTCCGCTAGCCGCCTTCGCCCTTTTCAGTTAGGGACGACGGCACGGCTCGTACGGCCGCCGTCACATCCTCCTACAAACACATCTCGCTCGATGACCGCAGAAACTCGTCAAAACGCTGGAGCGAGAAAGCGCGCCAGCGGCAGCGAACGCACACTTCGGCCACATCGCAGATAGCTTTCAAGATAGGCGCCCGCGCGGCAGCTCCGTGAGAAGCAGCCGCAAGAGCAGAACGTAACCCCCACCGCCTGCGTCGCCTCCTCCCCGTGCCTCGCGCGCGAACGAAGACCGCGCGTGCTTCCGGCCGCCTTCCTTTCTCGCGTGCGCGATATCATGCTGCGGTTGCCGGCTCACCCTCGCACGCTTTCACTCGCACACACAGCGTACGGCGCGTGGTGACAGTTTTATCGCCGTTGGACTTTATAGGGAACCTCACGGCGATGACGACGGCAAAAATGCGCTTCTAGTGTCATATAATTGCTATGTCAATAAGAAACGTTTGTACAGAAAGACCGAGCTCTTTTCTTCGTCATTGGCTTCCGAAAAAGGCAGTGAATACCTAAAATATGATTGGTCCGCCCCGCCCCTCCTCCCCCCATTTGCGTTTCTTAAAAAAGTCGCAGTTTCGCCCGAAAGGCAAAGCATCGATAGCGATAGCAAATTAGTGGACAGCTTACGAAGTAAGGATAGTAGTTTTATCGGCCGTATAAACTTGTGAACATAGGCATACTAACTAAATTAATAAGCATGGTGTCAAGCGCGCACAAGCAAACATGAACGCATCTCACTCGATGACTGCAAAAGTTCGCTGTCGAAACGCTGTTGTAAGCGCGGCAGCAGCAGCGAGCGAATTGACCTTCGTGCCACCGCTCGCATCAACGCGAATTAAGCCGCGAAAACACAGTGCAGTGACAGGGAAGACTCTTCCTCCGCCGCAAATGGCTTGCAAGATACACCCGCCCGTGAGGGCGCGCGCGGCGTGCTGTAACATGCATTTGCTGTAAGTTACTTCAGCACATTATCGCTTCTCACATTTACTATTCTCTCGAACATAATTGTGACTTTTTTTCTAAATAGCGCGGCTTCCCGAAAGGACTGTCGTGTGGCACGTAACTGCTAGAATCCACAAGTGACTTGCATTTAAACATGAAAGCTAGCCTACCAACAGACTGCATCATTTTTAGATGTTGCTAGAGCTTTTGACCGCGTTGCAAATTTACGTTTTCTTTTTCAAATTTATCTGCTCTTTGGTTAGTCTTCAACACTTTCATGGTTTCATAGCTTTCTTTCTTTTAGCCAGCAATTCGCAACAGCCAAAGGGGCCCTGAGCCACCACTTGGGCTTGGTGAAATAACATAGTCCGCGGGTATCATACGCTGGTGTGAACATCTCAGCCAAGTTCTGCTGTCGTACGCGGTCCGTGGAGCTCGCAAGCGGAACGCGAAATCACCTTTCTCTCAAACGCTCTCGTTTCAAAAACCCCATGATCCTCACTCTTTTCTATGTGCTTTATTTCGTAATAAAGCACACTCCAATACGCGGCTGCTATTAGTCGCTGCGGTCGGCTACACCGCGGCCACCGCGAGGTGCCGCCACGAGTCCAGTGGCTAAGCGCACTGCGGCTCGCTGAGGACAACCACGTTTGGCTTACGTTTAGCGCTTCGTAGGCACCAAAATCGGAAATCCAAAATGAAATTTGAACTGCGCGAAATGGTGACGTCTCGGAGGCGAAACGTTGTGGCCCCGCCCCACTCCGCCGTAGCCTTCGCAGTGCAACGCATTGAAGGAAGTAGGGGAGCGCAACGGAGGCCGTGTTTGATTGCCGATAACTCCGCTTCTGCTGAACGCATTGAAGTACTTTCTGCGGCAAAGTGATTCTCAAATAGCCTATTTTCCCTTCAAATGTATTTGTCCCCTTCGATAAAAAGTGGTTCAGGGCCCCTTTAACAATTTCACTTCCTCACTCTGTGATGTAATCACAGTTGTACCTCAAAGCAGCATTTGTATACGTTTATTGTCCATAATATGTCTTTACGGGTGTATGTCTCTTCTTCCCTGCTTCTTATCTTTTCCCCCTTCTCCATGTGTAGGGTAGCCAACCAGGCCAGAGCTTGGTTAGCCTCCCTGAATTTTCTTCTTGTCTCTGTCTCTCCCGCCTACAACTCTGGGCTGGCGTTACAGCTCAAATAATTCCGTAGATGACCATGTCGCTGTTTAAAGGGACATCAATCTAATTTCCCATTGGTGTAATAAAAGGAAAGTGACACTTCACTCGACTAAATGAGAAGGTTATCCCTTTCAGTCGCAAGCGTATTAATGTTAACTTTTTGTACTTCATAGATAGCGCAGTAATTTCTGAGGTCTCATTATACAAGTATTTAGGTAAATCCCGTCTCTTACATAATCAGTGTAGCATCAAGCGCATGCACGGAAGAAAAAAATTGAATTATGGGGTTTTACGTGCCAAAACCACGATCTGATTACGAGGCACGCCGTAGTGGCGGACTCCGGAATGATTTGGACCACCTGGAGTTCTTTAACGTGCACCTAATTGTAAGTACACGGGTGTTTTCGCATGAACCCACGCTTTCAATTCATCAGCACTTCCACGTGACATTGTTCTTTCAACTAATCTCCGAGACAGTTAAGCATCCATCTGCAGCCGTCACCCATCACAATTATTACAAGGTCGGTTGCGCAAGTATTTTTTTTTTCAAGTGACACCGTGACGTCGGCAATCATTGTTCCTCTGTCTCACATTGCCTTTTTTTCTATTGAGTTACGTTTAGGTTATTCGGGTATTTACTATGATTGACATTTATATTATGACATTTTTCTTCTTCTTTGGTTTTGTATTTGCCATTTGTGCTACATTCATACTTCTTTTCTTATAGCATTGCATACGTTGCATGTTCTTGCTTTCGAGTTCTCCCTGTACAATTCCTTTCTTTACCCTGTATATTGCGTTGTATTGTTGTTCCTTACAATTCGATAAATAATTAAATTCTGGTGCGTTACGTACCAAAACCACAATCTGATAATGAGGTACGCCATAGTGGGGGCTCCAGATTTATTATGACCAGCTCGTAATCTTTAACGTGTACGCAATTCACGGCACATGAATTCCTTACGATAATGTCGTTCTTTGTCCTCCTTACTAGATCCCCTATTGGGCACTGTAAGATATTTTAAATAAATAAATAAATAAATAAATAAATAAATAAATAAATAAATAAATAAATAAATAAATAAATAAATAAATAAATAAATGATATGTTCCAATTACAGCCCACACAGGCGAGCTACCTTGCGTTATGACTGTCGAAGATGCAATGAGGCAATTTCTTTCTGCCCCTTGTGCAATACATTTAGTTCAAAATTTGCCACTAGTTCAACCTAATCTTCCTCACTCGTTCGACTAATTGACCTTATCTTGCCAACTGGAATTTGAACGATGTGAACAGGAGGGATAGAAGAATGACTCGGACATCATCGGCAACCATATCATAGTCTGTGTAAAGCCACGGCCACTCACTACTCTTCAATGTCAGTCCCGTTCACCATAGTTGTACAAATATCTAAAAAGGATCCCACAATTCAGTTCTCTGTCATGATTTTTCAACGAGCAGAATGAGATTATTTAAAATAAGGAAATAATAAAAAAGTCGCAGTTTCGCCTGACATGCGAAGCATCTATTGCAATAGCAAATTAGTAGAGAGCTATACGAAGTAAGGATATTAGTTTTATCGGCCGTATAGAGTTGTAAATATTCGCTTACTAACTAAATAAACAAGTATGGTGTCACGCACGCACAGGTAAACATGAACACATTTCGCTCGATGACCACAGAAACTCGTCAAAACGCTGGAGTGAGAAAGCGCGCCAGCGGCAGTGAGCAAATTGATCTTCGCGCTCGCTCTCGCTTCAACGCGAACTAAACGTAGAAAGCACAGCGCATACGAAGCTACCGGCACACGGCGCATGCACTTTGTCCCCATCGCAGATCGCTTTGAAGATGAGGCCCGCGCGGCGCGCGATTCGCCCACATCGCAGATCTCTTTCAAGATACACAAGCAGCCGACGGAGCAGAACGCACCCCCCCCCCCTCCCTCTCCGTCGCCTCGCCCCCGTGCCACGCGCGCGAGAGATCGCGCGCTTCCAGCCTGCCTTTTTCTCTCGCGTGCGCTACATTGAGCCGCGATTGGCGGCTCACCCTCGTACGCTTTCACTCGCACACACAGCGTACGGCGCGCGGCGAGGATTTTATCGCCGTTGGACTTTAAACAGA
Source organism: Dermacentor silvarum (assembly GCF_013339745.2). Lineage (NCBI taxonomy): Eukaryota > Metazoa > Arthropoda > Arachnida > Ixodida > Ixodidae > Dermacentor > Dermacentor silvarum. The sequence continues at coordinate 10,028,463 of NC_051157.2, forward strand.
ACCTCACGGTGACGGCGACGGCAGAAATGCGCTTGGAGTGTCCATATAGTTTCTATCGCAATAAAATGCTGGCTTTCTCGAAGGAGGTGGCGCAAAACCCGCGCCGCGGAACTCACGGACCGCTGGTGTTGAAAAGAGCACATGCAACCCTGTCTCAGTGCCAAAAGATGACAATCAAGTGTATGGTGCATTGTATCTGCCTTTTGAAAGTGGCTATTGGAAATGGCAAATAAAACTTCGGCGTACTATAAGTTACAGCTTGAGTGATATTGTGCACAAACATTAGGAAGAAATCGGAAGCAATATTTTTGAAATACACAGCATTTCTTGGCGAACATTTGCTACTTTGACAGTATCTATCTATCCATCTATCTATCTAGCCGTCTGCGACTTTGTGCTCTCATGGTCGTTTCGTTAACTTGGTATGTACCAAAATGGCATCCTATGACAAGAGTATATGACGAACATAAATGATATCATGACATGCGTGTCATGTAGGTCATGAAACAGCCGCCTATGTCTTGATGCTCTCATGATCGTTTCGTTAACTTGGTAGGTACCAAAATTGGTATAGTATGACAGGAGTGAATGACAAACATAAGTGATAGGTCATGACATAATTGTCATGACTTGCGTGTCATGTACGTCGTGACAATGACCCAGCGAAAAAGATCAACACTCAAAAAGCACTGAAATGGGTTCGGACGTGGGTACTAAGTGAAGGAAACACTACAAGATGCTGGTAGAAGTCATAGTCATGAGCATGACTCAGCAATAATGACAATGAATCAGCGAAAAACGTATAGCACTCAAAAACCACTGAAATGGGTTCGGACGGGGGTACTAAGGGAAGGAAACACTAAAGGATGTGGTAGAAGTCATAGTCATGAGCATGTCACAGCGACTCAGTGAAAAAAATATTAACACTAAAAAACCACTGGAATGGGTTCGGATGAGGTACTAGGTGAAGGAAAAGGCTAAGGTTGTTGGTCGAAGTCATAGTCATGACGGTGACTGAGCAAAAATGACAATGACTCAGCGAAAACACATTAACACTCAAAAACACTGAATTGGGTTCGGACGTGGTATACTAAGTGAAGGAAACACTAAAGGAGGGTGGTAGAAGTCATAGTCACGAGTATGACTACGGCTTTCGCCCTAAGGTCTCTTGGGTGTAGCTAAAGGGACTCCTGAGGACTCATGACATGAATGTCATGACATGCGTGTCATGTAGGTCAACAAAGAGCCGCCTACGTCTTGGTGCTCTCGTGCTCTTTTCGTTAACTTGGTAGGCTCCCTGCACACTGCTTCGCATAACATCGATTCCCACAGGGCGTGGGATCTGCCGCCTTTTTTTTTTCTTCTTGCTATTCTATTTTTCCTTATCGAGAAAACAAGAACGTTGAACGCTTTGAACTGAGTGTCTCGTCCTCTGCTTGTGCAGTCCCGCAACCGGGGCTCAGAATCCCACCAAGCGACGGCGTGCCAGTAAACAAGCCTGTGGCGTGCGGTAACAGCACCAACATCGGCGTAAAAGGATTTTCGCCTTCACGCGAGCGTGCTACAGCTTTCAGCCGCGAAGCTCGCCAGCACGTGGGTCTCCCTGACAACAAAATTGTACTCGCCGAGGGCTTTCCACGCACCTGCAGAGCTTATTTCGTTGCACGCATGACCTCGTGCGATTGTTTTTAAGGATCGAGCTGTGTGCGTATAGCTCGTATGGAACTTGTGGCGTGGAAGAAATCGGATTGAGAAAACAAGAACGTAAACATGCAGACAGACAATAACAAAGCTGTGCGCCGCGTCACGGCCCCCAGCACTTCCACGGACAGGAGAGCTTGCGGGGTTTGCTTTGCGTTCGTGGAGAGCTAGGCTGCTGCCACTCTTCACGTTCGCCATGCTCGCGACAAACGAGATGCATTTCGCATAGAAACCGGTGCTGCACACTGCAGGTGTGGGTATCGTGCATGGCTTCCGTGCGATGTGCTTTTTTTTTTTCCTATGTTAAACACGCAAAGTGTGCCAAAGTGGGGGCAGCGTTTGTGACAAGCTATTGGGCTTTTAGTAGACATTACAGCCGAAATATTCCTGAAGAATTTGGCATCCCAACTCAAGTGCACCAGTGAAGCGTTATCCAGTGTTGTTTGTAAGCTCGAAGTTTAGTCTAGAACTTCACCGTTAATAAAAGGAAAGCAACGTATTTTGCTTCCAGCAAGATGGCCTAATACTTTGTGGCTACATGTGAAAACGACAAGAATTGTTAGTTCACGTTTTATCTAGAAGGGTAAGCATGAAGCGCTTCTTTATTTGCTTACTACGAGCGTATATATTTTTTGTAGGTTGCTTCCTTCAGGATGTCCTTCATACCATTGTGCGTCAGAACGTTCGCGCAAGAAACGATCGTGAAACAATTGCAGATATCGAAGCTGCACTTACGGTAGTATATCTATCGTCCACTGTCGTCACAGCGATTTTATACGGCCTTGTTCTAAAAGTGATGTTCATGTTCACCATAACACCAAGTGCATGTGGAAGAACTAGCATGTCAGACTCCTCGGTTCCGCGATTGCTTTGTCGTCGTCGTCGTCGTCGTCTATACTGTAAAAACAGTATACCGGCCACCAAATCCTTCCGCATCTTTGCTTCGCTATGTGTTGGAATCGGAAAGCAGCAGCGCTTCAAAAGTACAGCGGCTTTCGCTTTTGGCGGCCACTCTTCCACAGAGATCTTTTCTGATGTGATTATACAGGGTGACATACTTATCATGCACCAAGATTTAAAAATATGCAAATGCCACGTAGCTGGACAGAACCCAAGGTAATGTTGTTTGCCATCGCTTGGCGATCCTCAGAATATTTTTTTTGCATTCCGTCTAATTACAAAATTACTCGTAATTAACTAATCAACTTCTCAATTATTATTTAATGAAAAGCGTCAATGAAAAAATTGTAGAGCAACGTGAAATGCTACCGCTACAGCTTTCTGCTGCTCAGTACGTGCTACATAAAAAGTTTTTTCCGAGCGTAAAAGAAGCCCGCGAATGCACCGTAAAATTTCCGAGCGACTGGCCGCTTGAGGCAGTTTGCATGTATTCGCGGGCTTCTTTTACGCTCGGAAAAAGCACTCTTAAGTAGCACGTATTGAGCAACAGAAAGCTGTAGCGGGCGTATTACAGCGAAGCTGTCTATGGCTAGCATCCGGGATTTTATGGTATCCGCGCGGAAAAGCTATCCCATTAAACACTCCCTAAAAAGTGATAGTGAAAGAGCCAACAACAAAAGCAAACGCATATCGCCGCTCGCGTCGAAGCTCGGTTTAACGGCCACCTGTGTCTAAAACGATGTGTCTGTGAATCTATGACGTAGTGCGTGACGTAGTTTGCGCCTGATAGGGCGACCAAGGGTTGGGGCACCTCTGCGCAATCGCGCGAACGCGCTTGTGCCACTGCTGACGCGTTCGTCATCGTCGTCTTCTTCCACAGCTGGCTCCGTTGCCGCTCATCATACCAGCGTATGATATTTCACTTCTGTCGTCGTAATGGGGAGGCCGCGTTTACGGGGGTATGGGCCATTGCTTAAGGGAGTATGTCCGTCTTACGTGACGGAGAGATTTAATAACAGAGGTGATACGCGAATGTGTGTGCCTATATATACTTATCATCACGATGACCACCGATCATGATAATAAACATGTTCGTACCTTTGTTCAAAATTCTGTGTCAACTCTGTGTCGTGCGCTAAACAGCTTCACTGGTCTACCCTCACAGAGTGGAATGGCTCATGAATTTTTTTCATGCTGCTCTACAATTTTCTCATTGACGCTTTTCATCTAATTACAATATTTGAGAAGTTTATTATAAGACTAATTATTCTAATTATTAAGACTAATTAAGTAATTTGGCAGAATGCTAAAATAATCTGAATATCTCCAAGCGACGGCAAACAACATTACCTTGGTTCTGTCAAAGCTACGTGGCTTTTGCATATTTTAACACATCTTGGTGAATGATAGTTGGGGCACCCTGGATATAGGGGATACGCCATTCTGAGCCATTTATTCTTTCTGTATCTGTATATATAGAAGGCAAGCCGAATCACTGTGATGTGTTGTGATGATATTCTCGCGCAGCTACCTTCAACCATGCTTTCACGTCACCAAAAAATTTTTTTTCCTTTAAAAAGGGCTGTTTTACTTCGCGCAATATCAGCGCGCGCTGCCTCCCAGCTTGCCCAACAAAATTCGCGGCCCAGTCGACGACGACTGGCGGGAGAGTGTCCGCACTTCCCGTTTTCAGCCCTAACAGCGGCGCCACCTGCTTGTTTTCCCGCGATCTTTCAGCGTCGGCACGCCGAAATGTGGTCGGCGCGCGATCGTGATAGCGTACCGCATAAAGCGCACCTCTCCGGGAAGCATCGCGCTGCAGGTAGACCCTGAAATTCTCTGTGCACGCTGCGCCATCCGCGCACTTGTTGTAGTGCCGCGTCAATGCCGCTGAGGAAGTATTGCGAATGGCGACGACGGCAACAAGAGAGTCCCGCTCGACCTGTCTCGTTGCGTGCTCGCTTTCCCTACTTGGGAGGCGCTTGCTCCGCTGACGCAGCAGCGTTCAGTTGCACGTTTCGCTTCTCACGCGGTATCGAAACCTGTTCACGTGCAACCGCGCGCCCTTTATACCTTGACCCCCGCCCACCGCCCATCGAAGCTGTGCAGCGTTGTGGATTCTGGAGTGGCTAATCGGAAGCCCATTCGCCAAAGTTGCTCGCGCGCGGTTAATCACTGTTGCGAGTCGCCAGAGATGTTGCGCAGGACGAAGCGAACTTGAGCGCCAGCGGCTTCGGGCACTCGGCCAGCATTCGCCGACGGCGGCAGCTGCCGTAACGCTGCACCCTTTTTGTCGGCATACACGATGGATGAGCTGCTGCAGCCGCTCGGCCGCAGTGAGCAGGGGGGAATTGAGGAAGAGTGTAGCGCAGCTCCTCATCTTCTGCACCCGCCGCGATCATCCCGCGCGCGCTCATCTCTTTCCGGCCGGGTTGCCGCTACTTCCTAGCGAATTAACCGTGCCGCGCAGCTTCTGCCGCCGGAACGCGCCCTATCTCGGATAGCGCGCCTTCTTGTTTTCTCTGTGCTTGCCCGCCGCTGTCAGTTCCCTCCTTTTCATTCTTCTCGTGGCTTCTGGCGAAACGGCGCGGTTTGTTCTCGAGTGATCGGTATGAGGCGCTCCGACCGAGTTTCTCCAACTCTTATCTTTTCTACTGCTGCATCGCCTGTCTGTGCCGTAAGTGTCGGTGAGGGCATATTTTTTATGGAAATGTTCGCTCTGAAAGCGCGTAGAGTTTTCTTTTGCCTCTTCTTTACTATTCCACTGCCCTGTAGGTTCTGGTATCCCTCATAACCTCTCGACGACAATAGCAACGAGCGGATAGCTTGGCCGTCTCGAGGCATCTTAAAGCTCGCGGAGGGACGTGCGCCGCTTGCTACAGAAACATCCTTGAAAGAAAAAAATAGCCGATATATCGCAAATTTTTCCGCACTTCCTGACAAAATTATCGTTTTAAAAAACCCCAGGTGGTCAAAATTAATCCGGAGCCCTCCACTACGGCGTGCCTCATAATCAAAACTTGTTTTGGTACGTAAAACCCCAGAAAGAAGTTTAGGCTGTACCGGGGGCGCATTCGGGGGGCAGTGGGGTACGTGAAACGTCTTTTGCGTGCTGCTGAGGCTGTAGTGTACGTAAATGACGTAACAAAATACACAAGGGACATTTATTCACGCACTACAAAGCTTGCATGCTTAACTTATGATACAGCTGGGAGGAGGGAGGGGGGGGGGGGGGGTCCTATGGCCTCATATTGCAATCGTGCTCGTGCCCTATTTGTAGTGAGCCCGCCGCGGTCACAGGTGGTGGGCGCCAATCTGCATCCGCCTGTGTTGCTCGACGCATGAGTGTTGTGCTGGGCGTCCGAGATCTCCGGTGTGTAGCAGCGCACAGAGCCAGAGATATCAGAGCCAAAGGAATTAACCATGGAGCCAATGGAAATAAGGAATTAACTTCAGGGTAGGCTTCTCATCTCCTGCGCAGAAGACCTAGGTTGTGAAGGTGCGATTTTTTTGGTGCGCGGCTGATATCGCCCGCCCATCCATGCTCTCGCGTTCCAAAAAAAAAAAAAAAGTAAAGCAACGCTGTTAAAACAGAACAGCTATTGACTGCAAGGTCTTGCCTCCCACAAATGCCCGACATTTACAACAATTGTGGTATGAGTGACAGTAAGTGCAATTTACGGTAATGAGAGTTATCAGGCAGGCAGACAGTTGGTGGTTTTTGAGACGAATTAATCGCGTAACATCTCAGTGGTAAGACTTCCAAAGTTGTAGTCCCAATAAGCTCAGCAGCTTACTCCTGCACCACGCATTACGGTGTCGTTTACAGAGCTCTCGTAATGGTTAGCCAGCGTGGAATTCGCGTCGAGGTTGTGCTGCAGACGCAGGGAAGGGTGCAGGAGCGAGGGCTCGGCACATACTAGCGCCGAACCGCAAGTACAGCTGATAGAAGCCAACACACCTCCATCATAAGACAGGTGAGCAAATCCACGTTGCTGTGATCTGGGCATGCCCTACGTTGGTGTTCACAAAGAAACGACAGGAACGTGCATGATCGTGGAAATTGTTTTACTGCTCGCTTCAACGCCCCTCGCTCACTGCTGTGCCGTGAAGTCCCACTTCGTTCTCATACTTATCGTATCAAGTATTATTTGGAAGAAACAGCACCAAAACGCGACGCGCAAAGCAGACAAGAAGACATTCTTGTCTTATCTTTCGTTGTCTACCTTGAATGTACTTTCCTTTTTTTTTTCGAGCTGTTTCCAGGTGTATTTAAGCACGTTAGCACTCAGTTCAATATTCTCTTCCCAGTTTGGCGAGTTCCTTTGCACGGTTTAATGCTATAGCAATTATATGACCTCCTCATACGAATTTTAGCCTTCGCCGTGATGTTCCGTATAAAGTCTAAGGGCGATAAGAACAAGTGGCCAGCGCGCCGTATGCTTCGCGTGCGGGGTAAAGCTTGCGAGTTTAAGCAGAAGGGGACGATGACTTGATGCGTGCGGGCTGTCTTCCCGTGCGCCCAATGTTTGAGGTCACGTGATCAACCACCTGATAGGGTAGGAGAGCGCGCGCCGTGGCTGCCCTGCCGTGTCCGCGCGGCTCCGCGCGGCTGAGCGCCTCCGCAGCCCGCGCGCCGTATCTTGGAGATAACCTGCGGTGGGCAAGGTATATGTAAACTAGTAGCGAAGCCATAAAGAAATATACTTACGCAAAGTGCGGACACCCGAACCGTTTCGCGGCCGAGCAAGTAAGGGTCTGACCACCCGCCAGACGGCGTAGCGATGTCCGCTTCCACTTCACTTCAAAGGTAGACAGCTTATCATACATCCACCGGATTACGTCCACGCGTCCTCTTTCCTTAAAGACATTGATGCTGCGCCGCTCATATGCGGCTCGTTACGCCTACCGCACCACGCTTTTCAACGCGTAACCTCGCTTTTGCGGTGTTTCCTTTTCCAGGCGGAAATAATTCTGCTGTTTCTTGCGTTAAGAACGTTCTTAGCATGACGTTTGTTATGCTGGGTGAGCGTATTTTGCACGGGTAGCACAGAATATAAGCCGTGGCGACGGTTTACCGTGCAGCCACCCGTTTGTTTTTGCACCCGTCTTTTGCGGAAGAGCATGTGCATTACTTCCAACGCGTTATTTTCCAAAAGTCACTCGCAACACTTTAGGTTTAAAGCATAGAATTTGTTATCTGTGGCTCACCCGCATCATCACACAAACGTTTTATATGGCACGGCTCGAGCGTTTTGTGAAAGCTGTTTACCTAAATGTGTATGCATAATGCATGCGCCTGGGCCCGTTCGCAAGAGCCAGTTTTACTTGACGCGTTGCTTGTCATGGTTAAAACATTCTTGTTGTGTTTGTTCTACAGTTTGTGTTTTGGTCTATATGTTTGTCTTTCCAGTGTTTTATGCAGTATTCTTTCTGTGTAATTCCCAATGTAAATAATAAAAATAAACTTTTTTTGTATGAGACCACTGTTTTTTATTGCGGGCAACTGAGAAAAGTGGCTGAAGAACAGCAAAAAAAAATGCAATCAAAACTGGTCGTATCGCATTATTTTTCCAATCTGTATGAGCCAATTCAGCCTTGCTTAGGTTCTTCGAGAAGCTTCGCGGTTTTTGCGGTAAAAAGTTTGCGATCCGCGAGCTTATTACTTCTGTATATACGGCATGCTTACAAAGAACAAAAACAAAAGAACGAAGAACGGCAAGGGGACGAGGGGAATAATGAAAAGTCGCAGTTTTGCCCGAAAGGCGAAGCATCAATTGCGATAGCAAATTAGTAGAGAGCTATACGGAGTAAGGATAGCAGTTTTATCAGCTGTATAAACTTGGACACATTCGCTTACTAACTGAATTAACAAGCATGGTGTCAGCGCGCGCATGCAAACACTCGACCATCCCACTCGACGACCACAGACAACCGCTGTCAAAACGGTCTATCGCTTCAACTGAAGCTGAGCGGCGAAAGCACAGCGCATACGAAGGTAGGAGCCGTGTTGCATATCGCTTTCACGATACGGTGCGCGCGACCGCCCGCCGCCGAGCAAAGTACAAGTACGCAGTTGCTCGCAGAGCAGAAGCCACACCCCCTCCTTCGCGCGCTGCCTTCCCGGTTTCCTCCTCTCGCCTGCGAGATTCCAGTTCCCCTTGCCGGTCACAAGATACGAATTTGGTGCTGCAGCTAAACGTCGCCTCCCCTCCCTCCCTCCCGTCCGCCCAACGGCCTTTCGCGCGGCGGTGATGTCGCGTTTGCTCTCCACCGTGTGTTCACTCTCCGTGAAAGCACGCGTCCCTCGCGCACTTCCACTCACAAATACAGCATACGGCGCGCGGCGACGATTTTATCGCCGTTGGACTTTATACGGAACCTCACGGCGGCGACGAAGGCAGAAATGCGCTTGGAGCGTCCATATAAATGCTATCGCAATAAAATGAAACATTAAAGCTCTTGCGCTCCTCTATAGACGGCGTAGTTGAGCATTTTAACAGCCAAAGGTAAACCAGAATTGAAAGCATTGCTATGGAAACCGAAACCAAAACAGAGCTCAAGCACGCCTCCAAAATCTCGGAAGACAAAATTAGCGGTCTGACCAGCCGTTCGGGGGGCTGGCGGCAGTGCAGTAGTTCGGCCGCAGGGCCCTACGGGCTACGGGAGTGTCCACTCTTTACCAATATGTTTCTCTATGGTGAAGCTTCCACAGAAGCCCACATGTAAAGAAAATAGCGGCTCGTTGCAACCATCGCCATCTACGTATCGAGGGGACAACTAACAGCTATATATATATATATATATATATATATATATATATATATATATATATATATATGCGTGGCTCTGCTACCCCGCAAACACCAGAGACCACCGCAGCTGGGGAAAGCCCAGTAAAGTAGTGGCAAACCGCACACTATAGTTTCCTGGCACTTAGGATTTCTTTGTGACGTTCTGCGTAGTATCGCGATGAATTCAACCGGCCACGTTCACAAGCCTCCGGATTTTCATTTCTTCGCCTACGCGAACTCTCGGCTTCCGTCAATCTAAACTCGGGATGTTCTCTTCTGCAACGCTTGGTTTAGGTTCCCTAGCTCTCGCTTCAGTCTTTCGGAAGCAACTATAGTGTCCAGTTCTCTGGTCGAAACCTGCTGAGCCGCCGCCAGAGGCATCGGCTGCAGTCACGGACACTAGGTGCGTTCGGCGCGAACGCGGGGAAACGCGATCGGCGTTGGTAGCAGCTCTACGCGTCCCACTACCAGATGCCTCACGCCTCCTTTCCACCTCGCTTTCGCTATGCTACGCGATGCTATTTTTATACTCTGCTTTCACTCTCTCTCAATTCCCTCTCCCCCAGCTCGACGAAGCTATCGCACAGCTGGTATGGGGTTCCTAGGCAACACAGTTACGTCATAGCTCGGCGAGGTTTTGCGGCTCGCGACACAACTTACAGCTGGCTTAAACAGCTCTGCTGTTAATAAAGAACAAAAAGTGACGTCACAACTGGAAATGGCAGCGACGTCAAGCTCTTATGCTGCTCGACGCGATTGTTTGAATTTATTTAGCGTACGGCATTACGACCGCTACGCCAGCAGTTATTTTAACGGCGGAGCTGTTTAAGGCCGAGGTTGAACCGTGCCGAGCGTTGATCAGCGCCAGCCACAGGCGGTCGGAGAGTGGCGAGGGAGGAGGTGCGGCCAGAGAAAGAAAAAGAGACGGCGAGAGAAATAAACAAATAAAACAAAATGATCTGTCTTGGCGAGGCGGGATTCAAACCCGGGAACTCTCGGTCCGAAGGCGAGCGTCAGAACCACTGCAGGCCTTCTATAGCTTGTTTAATTTCCTTGTTGCACCACTTACGTGGTTTCCTCTTTCCAATCCAACAATTGTTTCCGCTTTCCAATCCAACAGATGGCGCGTTCGCCCTGCTCTCGTTAACACGAAGGGCAGTGCCTTGCTATTTGAGGCTCGAGCCGGTTGCCTAAGGACGAAAACATATCGGAACAAATATTCGGAACTAGATGAGACATGTGCATGCTGCAGTAAAGATCCCGAAACCACTCAGCACATCCTGATGGAATGCGACGGGATCCACCCAGACAGAACCGTAGGTAACGTGCAACTCCCAGAAGCGCTTGGTTTCAAAGTGGAAGGAAAAATAAACAGATCAGCCGTAGAGATCAGCAAGAGACGATTGGAGTACTGGTGGAAAAAAAGCAGGGAAAAGATGAATACGACCTGATCTCTTAAAATCATAGGCAGCGGCACAAGGTAAATTTTTGAAAAAGAAAAATAATAATGAGAGGTATACAAAAATGCTAGATAAAGAACATGTATAGTATACCTGATTAAATTAAGCAGGCTAGATGACTATTTGTCGCCGCCCCGTTTCAAAGGGGATGCCAATAAATCATCATTATCATCATCATAATCGTTCCATCTGTTGGGACCTTTTGTTACTGTTGGCTTAAAGCCGACTACAGAACCGCTGCTTCAGTCGGCTTGTTTTTAACGCGTAGCGTCTCTTCGACATCATTTCTAACGCGTTAGATTTTTTTTTTCATTTGCACCGTTTCATTTTTCATTTCTTTCTGTCTCTCTCTATCTGTGTTTCTATTTCTTTCTCTCGCTCTCTTTCTTTAAATATCTCTCTCTCTCGCTCTCATTTTCTCTTTCTCTCGCCCATAGCAAGTTCTGTTACAATCGTTGGCACAACGCAATCATATGGTTCCCAAAAATGCATGTTCTACAAGCGTGGGTGTATAGCCTACAATAAAGAAAAAAAAAGTAGGTGTCTAGCCTAGTGGAACTTATGACTATAGCCTTCTGACCGTGGGTACCCGGGTTCGAATCCCGCCTCGCCAAGAAAGTTTATTTTATTTATTTATTAGTCTCGCTTTATGTCTGTCTGTCCTCCTTTCTCTCTCTGCACCTCCTCTCCTCATGCATGGTTTTGGCCGGGCGGTTGAATCGAGTGACAGACAGATAGAAAGACAGGCAAAGTTTTTCGCGTGTAGGTAGCCCAAGAACGACTATCGTCTTTAAAACATGGCGACCGCCTACAGGTGCTGGAAATTCTGGTTTATAACAGCAATAGCAATAACTATGAAATGTACATTCCCTCGTTCGTGGCTTTTGTTACAAGTTCTCGCGCAACAAACGCACTTTGACTTGAATTTAGGCACCTATGAAAAAAGCGGCGTTTTTTTTTTTTTTTTTTACTTAGCAGTGATCAGCAGAAGTATATTGAAAAATAGTAAAGAGAAAATACGTAGCCGAGTTGAACAAACTTAAACAAACTTATTGACGCCGTCTTGCGGAAATATTGCATATCGTTCTGTTCGCAGTGTCTGCAGTGTCTAAAATTGACGCTCTTGCTTTGTCACGCCACGTGTAATTCTGACAGCGTAAGCGCTGGGTCTTCGCTCCTCCGCCCCCCCCCCCCCCCCCCTACCCCTCTCAATGGGCTACAAACACAAACAAGCTGCGCTGACCCCCAGGCTGCAGAAGACTCGGGTAACGATGAGGCGAGTGCCTGTACCGCTCTTCTTCGAGCCCTCTCCCTGTTAGCGGCTCCCTCCGCCCTTTCATTTCCACATCATCCCGTGAATACCTCCTTCTCCTCCGCAGTAGACCCACGGCTCGATTCCTTTAGCCGCGAAAAGGGGACAGCGGGAGACGCTGCTTTCGGGTCGCCCTCGGCCACCATTTTGCGGGGAGAGCGGTGCAAAGCTCAGCCGAGCGTTAATTTGCATTCCCATGAATTCCGGCCGCCACCACAGCGGCCGCCGCCCACCGAAGCGGTGCACCGCGAGAGGGGCGCCGTTAATAAATTACCTTTAAATAGCTTTCCGCGTCCGTGGTTCCGTTTGGTGCGCGCGCTGCGCTCTCCGTTTCACTGCCGCACTCCTCCCTGTCCGAGTAGCGCCGTGGCTCGCGCACGCGTAAAAAAATGAAAGCATTCATCCGGGCCCCAAATGAGCGAAAGAATGGCTCGGGCCGCAAGACAGGTATACCCAGAGCCATCGTATGCGCCGCGTAAAAGGCAACATGAACGGGGCAAGGAGGAAAATAAAAAGACACACTCGGCTCGGGAGGAGCTTAAAGAATGTGAACCTCCCATTAATGCCGGACTTCTACGTGGCCGGCGTCGTCGCTCAGCGTGGGGGCTCTCAATGTCGCTCCGTTCTTTGTGAAGGCTTCTCTACGCGTTCTTGCTCGTGCGACTCTTATAGCAGATCGTCGAACAGTCTCCTTTAGGGATAATATATATATATTTTTTTACTCTAGCTACTTCGCTACGCGGCTTTGTTATGGTTGCAGCTCAAAAAGAAAAAAAAAATGACAGCGAAAAGGACAAGCAGAAATAAAGGTCCAAATCGATTACTCGCTGGGGTACCCCATGTCCTGTCGTTTCTTACATATTTAGTTTTCTGTCTGGGCGCTAATAATTATAAAGTCACTAAGTTCATGTGTTGCCTGTTGGGATTAACTTTTCGACTGGCTGAATCCGATAACACGCAAATTCAGGGTATGTCTTATAGACGGGTGTTCTCTTTATTATTGAAAAAGCTGGAATTGTTTGACTGGCTGATCGCCTGGAATGCTACTCCGCGTACTGTGTGAATAAATAATTCACCGTCGATTAAGCGGTAAATGCGAATGAAATGCGTTCGCATTACGTCGCACCTATATATATATATATATATATATATATATATATATATATATTGTCTCAACTATCATGCACCAAGATTAAAAAATATGCAAATGCCACGTAACTGAATAGAACCAAGGTAATGTCGTTTGATGTCGCTTGGTGGTGCTCAGATTACATTTTGCATTCCGTCTAAATTCATATCTAGTCTTACTTGATTAATCAACTTCTCAGGAATTATAATTAGATGAAATTGTAGAGCAACATGGAAAACTCCAGATACAGCTTTATGTTGCTCAATACGTGCCACATGCTACGTGCTACTTAGCCCGCGAATACACGCTAAGTGCCTCGAGCGGCCAGTCGCGCGCAATTTTGCGTGTATTCGCGGGCTTCTTTCATGCTCTTTCACGCTCGGACAATGCCAGCTCCACTAGTTTTGTGGACAGAACCAAAGGGGCATACAGCTTGGTTTTAATTGCTAGAAGTTGAGCTGCTAGGTGTTTCTGCGGCATCTGCCGCTCACGGTTTCAGCATCCGTCCTTTGCCTGATCCTTCGACATGTCTCGCATTTAAAATATTTTTAACACGAAAGTGTTTTATGCCGGGGTCCACCAAGACTTCACTGACGTATTTCCGTCACGGAAATACGTCAGCTTACAATGTACACGAACATAATACAAAGAAAGAAACCAGAAGAAAAAGTTCCACAAACATGCAAAATTTGGAAATCGAACCCACGACCTCTCGGTCCGCGACGATAGATCGCCGAGCGTTTAACCCATTGCGCCACAAACGCATTTGCAGAGAGCTACACAGACGCGCCTTATATATCTAACACTCCTCCGTGTACCCGCGCTCTTGCTCGGGGCGGTGCCGCCGCCTACGAGCAGAAAAGAGAAGTACTGCATTATGACACTAACGCGCACCGACAGTGAACGCTTCGGTGGTCTCAGCACTACGACGCCTCGATGCCAGCATTCGAAGGGACGCTGGCATCAAGAAGCACTACCAACGCCACCTAGGTGGCGTTCACCGTACTCAGCACAGCGGAGCGTGGCCTCCGCAATTAGCTCTGAAAATGTTTCTGAAGTTGATCGCGGAGGCTGCAATTACGACGCGCTGTACGCGCTGATTTGACTCGGTGACGATTCAGTTACGTGCTTTGTCTTGCGCGTTGTATTAGTGTGTCAGTTACGTGCTTCGTCTTTCGCGTTGTGCTAGCGTGTGCAGCGTAGTGCAGCTTCCATATGCACGACGGTTGCTCATGGTCATCGACGTTGGTAGTCGTGATGGAGGAGACGTGCCACCAGGCGTCAGCGTGGGTGCATCAACGCCTAAGGGCGCTTTAGCCACAAAACACCAATAGACATTATATATCAATGTGCAATAAACATTACACTACTTCTGTGAAGACACGTTTCACTTTCGTGTTCTATACCGATTCCTATATAAGAGGGATCAACCACATTTTTAGAGGTGTCGCGCTTTGCAGTAAAAGCTTCTTCCGTTAAACCAGAAAACGTACCAAAGTGAAATGGACTCACAGCAAGTTATGTACATGCCATTGTTGGGGACGGTGGATCGGCATGTTCAACACCGCTAAATTTCACCAGCCACTATCAGCGCTACTCACTCTCAAGCGGAGATGGCAGGGAATCTTCGGGATCTGTGCGCATTCTTAGACTGCACTATTTCGGGAATCGGCCCATGAGAGAGGCTAGAAACAGATACAATACAGAAAATGGGAGGGTAAATCGCTAAAGAAAAAAGATATTGTCCTTAAAAAAAAGAAACTGTCAGCCCTTCCACTGGGGTGGAGAGGGAAGACCAGTGAAGCTGTACTATGGTGGGAATTATGTATTTCCAATTATGACTATTAAGATGTGATGGTTTAATTGGTTATTTGATTATTAAAGAATGAGAAATATATATGATCCGCTGGTTTTCATTTATTTAGTGACCACAATGACCATGGCCTTATGGTCGCTACGGTACACCGCCATAGGGTGTACGGCAAAGGTTGGCACGTTCTTCATAAACGCGTCACCAACGCCGCACGCGTTCGGTGCGAACGCGGGCAAAATGCCGCCGCCGTCGACAACAGTTCTGCGCGTTGTTTGTGTAACCACAGACAACCGCTGTCAAAACGCTGGCGTGAGCAAGCGCGCCAGCAGCAGCGAGTGAACGTTCATGCGGTCTATCGCTTCAATGGAAACTGAGCGGCGAAAGCACAGCGCATACAAAAGTAGGAGCCGTGTTGCAGATCGCTTTCAAGATACGGTTCGCGCGACCACCCAGTGCCGCGCAAAGTACAAGTTGCTCGCAGAGCAGAAGCCGCAACCCCTTCCTCCCGTGCTGCCTTCCCGCTGTCCTCCTTTCGCGTGAGAGATTAGACAGTTTAAGTTTAGCGTTCTTACGCTCCGCTTAGCTGCTGAGCGAGGGTGGGCGATGCACGCGCCCTTCTCTCGCGCGCGCATAGAAGCACCTTGCATCGAGGCACCAGTCATGCGAGCGCGAATAACTTGTGTAATACACCTCCAACTGGTTCCTTAAGGAAATAAAGTGAACAGCACAGCTAGAAAAACGTCGCCTGCGCATTGGCGTCACACATGATTAGATTGGATTCGAAATGCAACCTCGCTGTCTATCACGTGGCGTTCCCCAAGTCGACGCTTCATTTTCCGCGCGATAAAATGGACCGGTAACGCATTACAAGCAGTCGTCTAGATACTTCATGAACAAATAAGTTATATATATTCGTTTTACTTTGCAAAAGTGACAAAAAGTTTTTTTTTTTATTATTTTGTTTCACTACGCTGAATTTGGCCAGAGGGCGCTGCAACTACGAAAGGCCCGCTCCGCTACGCTACACGCATAACTAAAACGTTAAAATCGCCCGCCACTCCGCTGTGGCTTAGCGGGGCAACTCGGAGCGGAGCGGACCGTAAAGACGTTCAACTAAAATACTCTATTGAGTCGCCAGTTCCCCTTGCGCCCGGTCGCAAGATACGCATTTGGCGCCGCAGCAACACGTTGCTTCCCCTCCCTCCCTCCCGTCCCCCCACGGCCTTTTGCACGACGGAAGAAGTCGCGTTTGCTCTCCGCCGCGCACATACAGCATACGGCCAATGAGAGTAGATTTTTTTTTTTCTACATCCGAACGCGACCATCGAAGACTGAGCCCTTAGCAGCTTCGCTGTAAAAAAAACATGAAGATGCAACAGAAAAGGCGTTCCAATCACAGGCGTTCACACAGGCCGGTCGATCTCAAGAAGTGCAGTAGCATGAGGGCAGCATTGCGGGTAAGTTGGTAGTCCATTACTAAGGTGTTATTGCGCAACAAAAGGACATGGACGGCGCTTAGTAAGTGCAGTAGCGTTCGGTGTGTGTATTTTTCCCTGCCATCCATGTCCTTTTGTTGCGCAATAACACCTTAGTAAGTGCAGTAGCGTTCGCACAGCCTTCTGATGCGATGCTAAGTCGCGTCGATGTTGCAGAGTTCTTTCTTCCGACAGAGGCTGGTCATCCAAGTGGTTCAGCGCGACGGTAAGCGATTGTCTCTGCACACTGTACTGCGGGCACTGGAAAAGAACAAGCCGAATTGTTTTCGTGTCGGCGCAATCGCCAGATGCTGCGGTGTCGGCCATCCCTATATGCGGAACGCGTAGGCATTGGTAAACGCGACGCCCAACCATAGCCTACACAAAAGGGTAGCGTCTCTTCGGGGAAGTCTTGGTGGAAGTCAAAGGCATGATTAGCGGTGAAGTCACACGACTGGAGCACGTCGTTTTGCAACTCCAAGGTGTATCCAGGGTGTATAAATCAAAGGGGCGTACGACAACGTTACACGTGAAGCCATCTTCGCCGCTCTCGTAGAGGTAGGCCTGGGTGGTCTGATGTTTCAATAGATATAGAGCTATATGCGATTTTTATTTGTGGGCACCTAGGACGGCCACACTTCTTTACATCACACCTACTCTGGAGTCCCATAGGGTTTTTTAACCGCACACTGATTGGTCTCTTAGATCACGTTCCAAGCACTGGTAAATTATCAATATACACCGACGACATATGCACCTGGGCGTCCTGTGTGACACACTTACAGGTGCGTGCAAGGCTCCGAAAAGCTGCCCCTCAGACTACCCTCTTCCCCCGCAATCAAGGCCTGGAGATTTAATCGGATAAATGTGCACTTGTGGCATTTACGCGTAAGCCCATGACGCACTACAGGGTATTAATCAATGGGCAGATGATACCATCTGCGCGGTCATACAATTTCTTGGGTGTCATAATTGACAGAGCCCTCACGTATTGTACATGAAAATGCGGTTGACAGGCATCTGTCACCTTTTAAAGTTCTTCGCTGGAAAGACCTGGGGAATGTCCACAACTAGGAGGAGGAAAGAAAGAGAGAAGGCAGGGATGTTAACCAGAAATGCGTCTGGTTGGCTACCCTACTCTGGGGGACTGGAAAGAGGGAGTAGAAAGGTGAGATAGAGAGAGGAGGGGTGGGGGGGGGGGAGGGGGGAGGTAGGACACGGTGAGCTCGCGCACGCATGCAGAGGGCCTGGGCGAGGCAAAGGCGTTTACATAAGCCAGTCACTCTCGAGAAAGACAAAAGTACCTTCATAGCTTTGTGGGCTAACGAGCGATGGGGGCGGTCTTCAAGGAGCACCTGCACGGACAACGACACATCGTCTAGTCGTCGCAATGCGATAGATAATGTTTGTCTTACCGACTGAAATCCATCGCAGTGACACAATAAATGTTTGATGTTCTTTTTGCCGCCGCAGACGTCGCACGCAGCACTTTCGTTCATTCCAATCAAAGCGGAGTACGCCTTCGTGAAAGCCACTCCCAACCAAAGCCAGTATAGAAGCGATGCGTCACGTCGGTGAAGCCCAGGCGGAGGTCGGAGTTGGAGCGAAGGGTTCAATTCGCGTAGCCTAGGGCGCCTTACATTGAGGGTGTTCGACTCTGTTAAAGAGAGCTTGCGGGCCAGGTGGTGAAGCTGCCTTGCAGCGTCTGTTCTGGAAAGATGAATGGAAACGCTTTGTTGTTCTTCATGTAACCATGTTACTCTCGGGCAGCTTTGCCTGCGTGATCATTTACACTGATCCCGCAATGGGCAGGTAGCCTATGGAAAATGACTTCGTGGCCTTTCTGTTTGACGTCGTGGTTAAGTTTGGCAATTTCGTACGTTAGATGTTCATGAGCTCCACGTCGAGGAAATGACTGCATTCCGTGTAAAGCCAGTCATCGAGTAGGAAAACACGTGCCCATGTACCGGGACTCTGAGTCAATACATTAAATTGCACTGCGCAGAGCGGTGAGTTCTGCAGCCGTGGGCGTCGTGACATGTGACGTCTTCAATCGCAGTGTTACTACCTCTCGTCGGTATAAACACAGCACCGCCAGAACTGGTCGATGTAGTCGATCCGTCAGTATAGACGTGTACGTGACTACTGAATCGCTCGTACAACAGGAGAAAGCTCAATTGTTTTAGTGCAGAGGGTGATAGATCTGACTTTTTCTGAAGTCCTGGAATTCTAAGCTGTACTTCAGGAAGGCACAAACACCATGGAGGAGACACCGGCCTGGCCGCAGGTGCGTACCCCGATGTAAGCGAGGCACGATATGCACTGACAGTTGTGCTGTATGACGTGCGGGGTCTTTCCACGGCGAGTGCGGCGTGGTGGTGGCAAGGGGTCCGGGCAATGTGTCTGACATGTGCACGCATTGTCTCGACAGTGATGTGCGTCGTGATTGAATAATATTGAGCAATGGCGATAGTTTCAGCCATTGACGCATTGCGTGGTACTCCAAGGCATATCCTAAGAGCTTGCGCCTGAATGCTCTGAATTGTACGCAAATTAGTTTTGCTGGTGTTAGATATAACAGGTATAACCCAAGAAACAACACCCTGTACAGCTGTAACATGGATTGTGTTGACACTCCCAGTTGTTTTCTACAAGGAACTTGAACAGATGACAAAATAGCCATCAGGCGCTTATTCACGTGGTTGACGTGAGGAGTCCAGAACAGATCTCTGTCAATCACAACTACCAAGAACCTGTGACTTCTGCTGAATGATTTCACTTGAATGTCCACAAGAGAGCGAGGGGGGATATAAGGAAGGCAGGGATGTTAACCAGTAAAGAGTCCTGATTGGCTACCCTACGCTGGAGGAAGGGTGAAGGGGAAGAGAAAGGAGGGAGAGAGATAGAGAGGATGGGGGGTATGGAGTCGTGCTACACCGTACTACATAGTCAAAAGCGATCGTACAAATGAATGTCCCTAAGTGCATGCTTGAACTATATAGGGTACCTTTCCTCGGCTTTTTGCGGTACAGCTTGCCAGCATTGACTAACGCAAGTAAAACAAGCCTACGTACTCTACAAAGTGTTCAGGCCGAGGCACTCCGGATTTGTCTACGTCTTCTTCTAAGTGCGGCTACGGCGGCAACCATTGCAATCAATCGCCAAAGACCACTTCATCAAGACCCACATCGCTAAGTTTGTTTTACCAAAACCCCGCCCCCACCCAAAAAAAAAATCGCAGTTTCGCAGGCGAAGCATCGATTGCGATAGCAAATTAGTAGAGAGCTATACGAAGCAAGGGTAGTAGTTTAATGGGCCGTATAAAGTTGTAAACATTCGCTTACAAACTAAACAGACAAGCACGGTGTCACGCGCGCACGGGTAAAGGCCGTTTCACATGGTGCGATTTTGCACTGCGATTATCGCACCGGAAGTGCGATTTCCGTCGCATGCGACGAAAATCGCAGTCGCAGGGCCGTTTCTGCGATTTTCGGCTGCGACCAACCGGTTGGTCGCAGCGTCGCAACGTCGCAGCAATCGCTGCGATTTTTCCGTCGAAATTGCGCCGAGAGGTATTTCGCGGTCTGTTTTGGAAAATGGCGGCGGTCGCTCAACGCAACGTTTATAGATACTTTTTTGTCTATAAATATTGGATCAACGAGCCTCGAACAGTGCAACTAATTGAGTGGAGCCTTGGATTACGCAATCGGTACGTAACATCAGCACCGACACGCGAATAGTGCAGATAAAAACTCGTAGGTCAGATTCGGTTCTGTGATTTCTACGAGTTTGTTGACACGCTACGTTGCTAATCTGGCGACGCTGTTTTTTAGGTTAGCTTCGGGTGCTGATAGTACGTACTTTTGCGTGATTTTCCGTTATTCACACGCGCTGCGAGTTGGTAAATACTACGAGGTGTCCCTCACGGGAAGGCATGGCCTTCGGATGTCGTCCCAATTTTCTGGTTCTGGAGACAACTCGCGATATACGAAAACGCCACAGTTTTATCGCCGTATGCTTTTACGGACGGAACAATTTAAAGAATATGCAACTACGGACAAATGCTGTGGTCGCGCGTATAGCGTGACCAAATGCTTGGTCACGCTATACGCGCGACCATTTAGTTGCAGTTGGTTGGTTAGGGCTTTCATGCGCATTTTCCCCAATGAATTATCTCATTTCAAGGTTCTGTTACTTCCGCTGCGAGACGCAAAGCGAACGTGCAAACTGGATATCGTAATGAATGTTCTACAATAGCATATTTCACGCTTTGACTGGG
Organism: Dermacentor silvarum; assembly: GCF_013339745.2. Lineage (NCBI taxonomy): Eukaryota > Metazoa > Arthropoda > Arachnida > Ixodida > Ixodidae > Dermacentor > Dermacentor silvarum. The sequence goes on from NC_051157.2 coordinate 10,049,326, forward strand.
AATAAGCAGTATTGCCAATTTATTTTCGAAGCAATATTTAAACAGTTTTTTTCTAATTTTTCTGATGCATTATTTTTCTCCTGAATAAAAAAACCAATAAACATTCAGTGTGTTGCAGACTTTGTATCCTTACTGCATCTGTATTAACCCTCACATTAAAAGGTAATTGCACATTTCGCTTACTTCAATGCATCGAATTACTTTTGTTTATGCTGGTTGTAACATATCGCAGTACTCTAAGAAACTACTTAGCCATAAACATCCTTGCCTTTTCTTGCTTCTCTGTCTCTACTTCCTGTAAAACACATGCAATAATGCGAAAAGCAGGCGAACACCTTGTTTTTATAAGCAGTAGATAACTCATTAAACAAAAGCAGATCAAAATTGTGCAGTGAAGTCAGCCGGTTGCATTCCTTCGTATGAATGATAGTATCTTTTCAAGTGTGGGTGGGTCTTGCATGTCCACAGCTCATAAAGTGAGGCGTAGGTATAGCCCATCAAGATGGAGGCAATGTTGCTAATGAGTCTGCACTTACATGTATTACTGCATAAACTCGTATAACCATATCCCATCATTACTCAATCGAGCTTGCTCAGTCATATTCACCAAAATTCTACTTATCCGAGCTTGCTCCGACTCATATTCACCAAAATTGTACTTGGCCGAGCTTGATCTGACTAATATTCACAAAGATGCTACTCAGGCAAGCTTGCACCGAGTCATATTCACCAAATATCTACTTAGCCAAGCTTGCTCCGACTTATATTCATCAAAATTCTACTCAGGTGAGCTTGCACTGAGTCATATTCACCAAAAATCTACTTGCCGAGCTTGCTTTGACTCATATTCACTAAAATTATACTTGGATCAGCTTTCCCCGACTACCACATGACAATATTCACTCAAAGTTTACTCAACTGAGCTTGCTATTACTCGTATTCACCAAAATTCGACTCAGTCAGGCTGAAACGAACTCAGACTCACGGTTAGTTCGAAGTCTTAGTGAGCCGACATTTGAGTGAGTTCACCGTGCTATGTATACATTACATTATGTGACCTGTGCGGTGAATAAGCAAACATTGTCTATGAGTATGTGTTGCATCGGGTGAAATAAGGACAACTGTAAACACTGCAGTTAGTTTTCTAGAGTTCAACTGACCGTTGCGTGAAAGCTTCGCCTCATGTCGATTCAAGCAAGTGCATTGGATCTGCATCATATTTTTTGACAATCCTGCTGTCTGTCCTAACCATTACTGGGTGGCCACATTTTGTACATTTCAACACAAAGTTTAATAAATGACTGTAGTGCAATATATTAAAAAAAAAGATTCTTGCATCACTGCACGTATAACAATCAGAACATGACACAAACACATGCACATAAGATGCACACAAACGATAAATACATAAACAGATGAAATCAGCTAGCCACCACCTATTGAAAAAAAAAAAGGACAGGACTACGTATAACCATTCCCCTTGCCAGGTACATGGGCTATAGGAGAAACACACGTGCAACCTAGCAGTTACCTCGAGGTAGTAGCTATGGACGCTTTTGCATTCGCAGCTGGCCACTCAACCACTCAAGTGTGTTCAGTGTGCACTTGTACTTAGGCACACTTTTTATTGTCTGTATCTCAAAAATTTAATGTGGCTCCTCAAAATTTTGAGAATGTTTGGATTCTGAGGCTTGCAAAGGTAAATATTTTTATTCCATTTTCGTTCAAGGTGAAGGCTCATACAAAAGATTAGAGATATTGTCAGTGCCCCTCACTTTCTCTCAGAACATAAGTGGTCTGTTATTGAGATACTAGCAGCTTTTCAATAGCAAGAAAGGGAATCAGCTTCCCCTGTTTTCAGCATTGGGTTAATGCAGGCACTTCAGGGAGGCATAAAGTTTTGCTATAACAATAGGTTCGGGAATACCAGATTAGACTGTACCTTGACACTTTCCTTGCACTTTCTTATTTTGGTCAAATAACCCAGTTTGAAATGGCTCCAGTTAGCATGCTCTAACATTGGTCTAATATAGGTTAAGAACATGACTAGCTTAACAGACTGGGATGCTGGCTTTCATTTCCAGGAAAGGAATCATAGCACCTGCTCCAGTTGCATATGTTTTTGGTTATCAGGGGTATTCAGGGATATCAGGGTATCAGGGTTATTATTATCAGGGATATCAGGTGTTATCAGGGATAACGTGCTGAAGCAGCTAGAAGCACACGCATGCCATTAGCGGATAGTTTCGATAGCTTCTTACCTTACACTTGCCACCATGAATACAAAATTTTAGCGTTCGATTTTGTTATTAAACAAACAAACGTACTCCTAACAAGGTATTTTAATGTTAGCCGTGTGGCTACGCGGCTGCGCTACGTACTGCAGCATATTAACTTAAGCTTCTTGATACAGATTCACAGCACACTAACAGCGCAAGAAACAGGACGAGAAAATAGACGACGCCCATGTCTGCCAGCATGATACGATTCTACGTACACAAGTGACTGCAGCTCCTAAAAAAAATGTGGTGTCGGCTTTTACTCCTTTCGAAATATTCAGAGAGCACTTGTATGAATAATTACAGCACAGGCGCCGAGACGGACGAGCCAGGCTGGCACTAAGATAAACGTTCACAACACAAACTCCATTGCACGTTCAGTAATTACACACAGATCATTTGCGGCTTTGTTCAGGGGCAGACGTGAGCTTTTGGGTTGGTGCTTGCTGCTAAGTTTTGTGCAAGAATATTGCTAGGAGCAGGAACCACTAATGCGCAATCACGAGCAATACACACACACATCCGTTTTTCAGAAGCTGACGTTAATCACGGGTAGCGCGAGGGTCTCTGCGTTGACATGACGACTCCGCCGAATCCCGAATACTGCATATGCGATGACAACAGCTATAGGGGCTTGTTGATAGGTCCTCTTGTAATTTGTTTAACCGCAGGTAGAACGACACAGGCATAAAACACACACGAGACAGCACACAACGCTGAACGACGACCTGCGAACAGCTGTTTACGTCCGCCATTTCTCCTCGTATTGAACTTCACAAACCGCTGTTGCGCACTCCAAAACAAACAAAACTTTGAAGCGTTTTTAAATTACAAAACGCACGTATTATTTGATCCTAATAAAGAGAGGTCAATTATATTATAACGCGCACGTCTTTTTCATTACATTAAACGAATTTATGCGGCGTGTGCGACAAAATCTGGCAGCAAGCAACCCTGGGCGTCGCATAATCGCATTGTTGACATCGCACCATGTGAAATGGCCGTTGCGAATTTCGCATCTGCGAAAATCGCATCTGCGATAATCGCAGTGCAAAATCGCACCATGTGAAACAGCCTTAAGCATGACATTTCGCTCGATGACCCGGAAACTCGCTGTGAAAACGCCGGAGTGAGAGAGCGCGCCAGAAGCAGCGGGTAAATTGGCCTTCGCGCTTTCTCTCGTCTCGCTTCAACGCGAACTAAACGTCGAAAGCACAGCGCATACGAAGGTGCCGGCACTCGGCGCATGCACTTTGTCCCCATCTCAGATCGCTTTGAAGATGAGGCCCGCGCGGCGCGCACTTCGCCCACATCGCAGATCGTTTTCAAGATACAGAAGCAGCCGACGGAGCAAAACGCACCCCCCCCCCTCCCTCCCTCCCTCTCCGTCGCCTCGCCCCCGTGCCTCGCGCGCGAAAGAAGACCGCGCGCTTCCGGCCTAATTTCCTCCCTCGCATGCGCTACATTGAGCCGCGATTGCCGGCTCACCCTCGTACGCTTTCACTCGCACACACAGCGTACGACGGAACGCAGTGATGATTTTGGACTTTATACGGAACCTCATGGCGACAGCTACGGTGACGGCTACGGCGACGGCGTCGCCGACGGCAGAAATGCGCTTGGAGTGTCATAATATAAAAGAAAGCAAAAAATGAATATTGGGAAAGCCCGCACCACACGAGGGTATAACGAGTAAAAAGAGCCATTCAGAATATAAAAGAATAGGGGTTGTCAGCATGGACAACCCAAAAGGGAGTTAGAGAAACAAGCCTATAGGAGTAAAAAAAATGAGGTTCGGAGGCCAAGCTGAAGATGTAGAGTATAGTAGGGGGAAAGGGGAGGTCATGAAAATGGTTGGGGCAATGCGAGATGAGCGGGTATGCAGCTCGTGATTAAATTGGTATAGGTGCTAACGGCAGTGACCCGCAGTAAACGTGACTGATGGTTTAATTAAGCAAAGGTAAGTCCAGTTGAGGACGAGGAACGATGAGCTCCATGAAGCGACAGGCTGAAGATGCTTGTCCCGCGGCATCCAGGACAGCATAGAACCTCTGGGACGGCCGAGGTGGCCGGGCAGAAGCTGTAGCTGCGGCAGGCGTTGGCGAGAAGGGCAAACTGGCAAAGAGATCGCTTGAAGTGAGAGGGCGCGGTGAAGGGAAAACCAAAGAGAGAGGGCGGGGGTCGCCATGGTGAATAAAAAGAAGGAAGGAGGGCAGCCAGAGCTGCCACTATTAAGATGAAAACGTCTCACTTAACAACATCGATGGCAGCAGAACTAGCAGTGCTTCGAGTAGCACTACACTTTAATAACGACGAACCAACACACAAATGGTCGATGATCTGCGTTTCGAAGGCGGCACTTCAGTGTTTACTGTCAGCCTTACGGCGCGGTCCGTATGAACAGTTGGTGTTCGAAATCGCAGAGGCCATACGCCACCTGACTGAGAAAGGACATGAACTGTGGAATCATTGGCAATGAACGTGCCGATCAAGCTGCTCGTTCAGCTCGTGCAGAAGACAACCGCCTATCGAACCCGCTGTCCATGACAGATGCTGCAAGGATGCTCCGCCTACTTGCACGCCAATGCACTACACCAGAGTAGAATAAACCATATTTTATGCATGACGGACGAGTAGAATCCTTGTGATTTTGAGCCCTAGTGAGGCCCTGTTAAATACAATATTTGTGAATCTGGGTCCGAGTGAGGCCTGAGTAAACAATACACTTTGTGAGTGCGTCCGAGTGAGATCCGTTTATTTTGCCGACCTATGTTTTGTGGTAATCTCCTACGTTCAGAAGTTGTCCCACCATTTGAAAAAAGTGGCTGCCCGATAGAATGAGGATGTGATTTTTTTTTTCGGCCAGGGATTAGCTCAGTGCTTACGTCCAGCCTAGCAAAAGCGTCTGAGCTGCAGTAAGCAGCAATTGAGGCGCACTCACCGCACCACTAAACATGGAATGCGATTTGTTCTCTGCAGATATGGGGTAGGATCCCTTTTGTCTGCCTATACTCTTAGTGCACCGCCTATAGAGGCCCTACTGGTGGTCACCTAGCGGGTGTTCTCGAAAGTACGCTCAGGATGCAGTAGCAGACAACAAAACTTTGCAGCAAGGATGACCGAAGTTCGCGGCTGCGATTTTCCCGTTGTTCGGGTGCCAGACCGCTATACTTCAGCGGTGTGGCCTGCAGGAAAGGCACAGGTCTCTGTGAGAGTGGACATGTACATAATGACACCGGAGATTGAGACAACCCAGTTCGCATACGTGCCGGGTGCGTCCAGCAGAAAAGCCCAACGAAGCCCAGTTATACGAAGTGCAATGGAGCTCATCTTAAGCTTCGTTTTGTTTACTGATGCGATGTCTCGATCGTTTTATTTTTTCGTTCTACCCTTACCGTAATACTGTTTCTGCACCTTAATAATAGGCACACGTCGTTGGTGCAGATTTATATCTCAAACGACTCCGCACAGCGCGATGTTAATACACGTTGTAACGTGTTTTTTCTACCAATGAATACTCATGACATCGCCTAATAAGTGCCGTCAAAGTCGCTTCAAGAAGAGTAATCATGAATATCTTAATGTAACTACGTACATTAGTCAACAAAGTTGCCAAACGCACGGGTGAATAAAAGCACGAGTTAGACTGCATTGCCGATGCAATTCCGCTGCCTACGTCGATGAACTGCCCTTCTCGATGCAGTTTTCTCATCTGAAATTCCCGTAGTGACTTGCTTGGTAACGTACAAAGCTAAAGGCTTACCAACTTTGTGTATTCTTTTTTTTTCGAATGTTATGGAAGAAAGAATCCACACCATGTATACAAAGGCGAAGCAGTGCTGGCCAATGTAGATGGGCGCTGGCGGTAAGACTGGATTTAGTCCTTTGCGGCGGCATTCCTACGCCGCATAAGATAAAAAGAAAGCATTCAATTGAGTATAAAATTCACACGTAAAAAGGCACTATGCGTGGTAAGTATGCTCATACAACATCAAGGTGTAACGACTTCACAAAGATGACACAAATTTTTCAGTGAAAATCGAAAAGCAATACCACACGCAGCAGCTAACTACTCAGTACTCACTCTCTCCCTCTCTTCCTCTTTCTATTCTCCTTTTCCCTTATCCCCAGTGTAGGGTAGCAAACCGGACGCTCGTCTGGTTGACCTCCCTGCCTTTCCTTTCCCTGCTCTTTCTCTCTCTCTCGCTCTGAGCTGCCTTTTTTGTAACACATTTCCCAAGCAACCCCAATGTCGGAGATATCTTCGGGTGAAACGAATAAAGCTGTTAAAGAAGAACGTGGCTGTAATCATTCCGATAAAACAGAGCGTGATTTAAGGCCCTTTCAAGGAAGGCTAGGCAAGAACAATGTACTTTTCTGTTCTGCATGAAGCAACTATAGCAACAGCTCAACATGCGCGAAGCCATATTGAACGAGAAACTTTCCGCCCTTGCTACCTCTCATGAGGCCTGCAGGGGAATGACTAAAACCGTGTCGCCGTCAAGCTTTTGTAGGTATTTGAGCACCCCACGACGCAAAAATTGTTCATCGGCATGCCTTAAAGCTTTGGCTACTACACACATGCGACGAATGTTGCTTTTGTCGCTCCGAAAACGTGAATCAAACAGAGAAGCACGAGCAACGACACAGAAAACTACGGCGGACGGCTACCTACTTTCCCGAGTGCACTTAGTAAGGTCACGGCCACTGGCGCATCCGTCAGCGCGCACAACGCGTGTTACATCGGACAAACAGGCCGGTGCGTAAAAATTCGGCTCAAGGAACACCACAGCTTAGCTCCAAGGGGACCCCTCACTTTTCATTACACTGCCGTGGATGCAGGTGTGAACCACTTTTATCAGTTGCCTCGGTTGTCTATAAGCACGCTGATAAAGTAAGAAGAGAGATAGTGGAAGCTTTCCTAGCTAACCTAGAGGAATAGAGACACGTGCTTTAGCCAAACGTCGCTGACTTTGTTCAAGAATGAAGTTAATCTGCTGAGAACGTCCGTTCTCTTAGCCCCCTGAACGCAATCATCCGCTCAGGTGCGCCCGCATGCGTTTTGCTAATAGTTTTTTTTTATGATTCTGTGTAATAAATTTCAGTTTGAAGTCAGCGCTCATCCTGGCTTTTCTTCGCATGTGTCCCCGTTTTTTCGTCCTTTGCAGCTGCATCAAGAAGTCATACAAACTTGACCAAGCTTCTAAACTACTGCCCGTGGTGCACCGCGCGTCCGAGCTCTGGTACGCGAGCTCGGAGCGCAACATCGAGCGGTCTGAGCTCTCCTGGCTTACCAGCAACAATATTTCTTAAATACAATATTATTCGTGTGGACATTTTTTTATTGCGATAGCAATTATATGGACACTCAAAAGCAGATTTCTGCCGTCGGCGTCGGCGTCGCCGTCGCCGTGAGGTTCCGATGACGTCAATGGAGATGAAATCGTCGCCGCTCGCCGCCGAACGCTGTATGTGCGAGTGAAAGAGCGCTAGGGACGCGCGCTTTCACGGGGAGTGAACGCACGGCGGAGAAGAAACGCGCGTTCTGCGCTGTGCTCCCTTAAGGGCTGCAGAAGTAGGCGTCTCTTTCCTCCTCTACAATCACCATATATGTAGAGTAAACGTACCTTCTTCCGACGCGCGAAAGGGTGTGGGGGAGGGGGGGAGGGGCAGGGAAGGGAGGCGACGTTTAGCTGCGGCACCAAGTGCCTATTTATATCAGAGGCTCCAGCAACAGTCACCAACGCCGCACGCATTTTGAGCGAACGCGGGCAAAACGCCGGCGGCGTCGACAACAGTTCTGCGTGTTGCCGGTGCTGCTGCATGTCCAAGTTTATACAGCTGATAAAGCTGCTATCATTACTCCGTATAGCTCTCTTCAAATTTGCTATCGCAATTGATGCTTCGCCTTTCAGGTGAAACTGCGACAACTTTTTTTTCAATACAAATTATTACATTTCCTCAGATTTTCTCTCCGAAGGGTTTCTGGACCACTTTAGAGCCTCTAAAATAGCACGCATATAGATTGATGTATTTCTACAAGCCAATATAAGACAAACGAATAAATGGTATATTCTGCGTGTAAGAAGAAACTAGGGTGAACAGAACCCACAATATTGATTGTCTTGAACGTTAAATAAGTATGGCGCTTTTCATAATGTGTATAGTCTGTTTTCCGCTTCCTTCAAGCTGTTTGTTATTAAAATTATCAAGTAATACTGTTAACTAATATATGATTTGCTTGCAATTTTCTTGTGCGCGATGTTATTGTAGATCTTCCATTCTCCAATATTTCATATTACATCTTCTGTCGTTTCCACATGTTATTTTGCCAGTGCCTGCTTGCATAAATTGTGTCTGCGTGCCGCCTCTGTAATATATGTATACCTGTATTTGGTTCCTGGAGCCCAGATTTCCTCAAGCTTCTTTTTGTAGCTCTTTGTCGGGGTCCATTCCCTAACTGACTGGGACGAACAAATTATTATTGCGATAGCAATTATATGGACACTCCAAAGCGGATTTCTGCCGTCGGCGTCACCGTCGCCGTTGTCGCCGTTGTCGCCGTCGCCGTGAGGTTCCGTATGACGTCAACGGCGATGAAATCGTCGCCGCGCTCCGGACGCTGTATGTGCGAGTGAAAGGGCGCGAGGGACGTGCGCTGTCACAGGGAGCGAACGCACGTCGGAGAGCAAATGCACGTTCTGCGCCGTGATGATGATAAGTGGTTCTTGAGGGAAAGGGAAAGGTTGGCGCTATCTTCTGCAGCCCTTGAGGGAGCACGGCGCTGCAGCTGGACGGCAGCACGCAGCTACCGACTGGGACGAGCGACGTCCCCGGCCTGCAGCTCCTGCGGGGAGTCGGAGACGATCGAACATCTCCTGCTGGCCTGCCCGGCGTACCTCCAGCAGCGGGGCCCACTCCTGCAGGAGTTCCGCCGCCTGGGCCTCCCCTCTGGCAAGGAGGAAGATCTCCTCTTCCCCGGCCGACACCACCTTTCTGCACTTCGAGGCGTCGTGGAGTTCCTTGACTCGTCAGGGCTCTCCGCACGCCTCTAAGGACATTTCTACAAGCGGGAAGGCCTCACGGCCTCCCACCCCACCCCGGGCCTGACCGGCCTGACACAACACCCCTGCAGACTCTGCAGCACACCAAGGCCTTCCATCTCGGCCTGATACGTGCCGCCTATGCCCGCCGGTTTTGCTTCGCCCAGCCATGGCGACTCCACTCTATCCCATCTTTCGCTCCCACTTACCCCTCCCCGTTGGCGCTGAGCCGTGCTCCCTCAAGGGCTGCAGAAGATAGCGCCAACCTTTCCCTTTCCCTCAAGAACCACTTATCATCATCAGCACGGCTCAGCGCCGTGCTCCCTGAAGGGCTGCAGAATTAAGAGTCTCTGTCCTCCTTTCCATATATAGAGAGCAAACGCGACTTTTTCCGTCGCGCGAAAGGCTGTGGAGGGACGGGAGGGAGGCATGGGAGGCGACGTTTAGCTGCGGCACCAAATTTTATATAAATACGCCGCGCGCGTTCGGTGCGAACGCGGGCAAAATGCCGACGGCGTCGACAGTAGTTCTGCGCGTTGATGGTGCTGCTGCATGTCCAAGTTTATACAGCTGATAAAACTACTATCCTTACTCCGTATAGCTCTCTCTACTAATTTGCTATCGCAATTGATGCTTCGCCTTTCGGGTGAAACTGCGACAACTTTTCATTAATTAATTCATTCATTCATTAACTATTGGCTGTTTGTGGTCTCGGTGTCTTTCTTGAAGGTCACGGCCCGAGTTCGTGAACCCACGTCCCCGTAGAGTATAATACATACAGAGAGGACCAGTCCTCTCACCGCGCGTCACTTGTTAAGTCGTAATGGCGCTACGAGTGCGCTACGCAGACGTTTACGGTTGAAACCATATATCGTTATCTTAAATAGCGCTATTTATAACGGCACCTTGAAGTGAGAAGAAAATTGCTTACGACTATTTCGGTTTGACAATACTCGTCAAACTGTCGCCGTTAAAGTCTGGCGTTTCTAGGGTGCCAGGCAGCAGCCGGCGAAGTCGTATACGTTACGCCGCTGACGCCAGGATCGCCGAAAATTTCTGACTTGTACAGTTCGGAGGACTGACAGTGGCCCGCAGCAGTCCGCCGATTCGCTGTTGCCGCAGCGCATGCGCGCAAGTGCGCGATGAGCAAGCGCTTTTTTGTTTGGGGAAGGCGCAAACTCAGCGCTGTCTCTCCGATGCATTCGAACTGAAGGCCAGCAAGCTGCAGGTCAGCCAAAATAGTGCGGGATTCACTATAGTTTAGCGGCTCTGGTATGAGATGGGACATGTTCTAGTCCTGCGCTAGCCACGCCAAAGCGCGCCAAACACCGCCAGGCTGCGCGCTGACGCTAGAATCTAGAGCGTCGACGCTTGCGTACACTTTGCGCTAGGGAGCCTACATACATACAAGCGCATGTAGGCTCCCGCTAACTGCACCACTCGTGAAGCACGCCCGCGACATGCCGGACTACATCCGTGCGTCTGATGTGCACTGAAGCATGTGCCACCTGAGCGTTGCTTAACTCACTTTAAATTATGGCCGCTGTGTGCAGCAGATTTAAACCGAAATTTCCTCTTCAGCGGTAGAACAAAAGCTGGAGAAATAACTTTTTTTTCTATACCTGACGACATCATAGAAGAATAATGTCGCCGCTCGTTTTACGCAGTACTTGAGTACTTGCTGTGTTGGTCATCATTACGGCCAACGTGCCAACACAGTTAACCGAAGATTAAGCGGCTTTTTTCGCCCCAGTCATCATTCTAGCGCCATCTATGAAGGAGCCTGAAAGTGACACGCCGATCGAACTATCGACGACGATGCGTTACTCTTTCCTCACCGCATGAGTCGCCTTCAGGGTACGTGCTGCCACACTGCGCTGCTGTGGGGAATTAGTACAGGGCGCCGAGAGAACCGTCGTGCCGTCGCCACAAGGCCGAGCTACTGCCCGACGAACGACACCGAAGGACTAAATACCGGACGCTAATGAACTCAGCCCACTGTTTTCGTTGAAACATTTATTTAGGTTACATAAATAATAATAAAAAAATTTAACACCTCGGGAAGTGAATCCCTCTGGGCAGAAAAAAAGAAAAAAGTAATAATAAAAAGGAGTGGGCTGGTTCAAAAGGTGTCGAGTCGCCACGAACACACCCGTACACTCACTGTAATTTGGTGGGAATCGATTGGTTGTTTATTACAGGAGGAAAAGCAGACCACACCTAAGTTTAGCGCCACGGATTTCGCAGTATCCTCTCGCGCTTGGGCTGTTTTGCTGTTTAAATCTACTCAAAACTTGCTTTACAGAATCTTTGGTTCCATTCAGAATGGATTGTATTCCTTCTATAGCAATAAATATTGAACTACAGCCGAATAGAAGCTGTAAAAATTTATGACGTCACGGCAGACTGGTGCGCGAACACCAGTGCGGCATGGCCCCTCGTCTTTGGTTTACCAGACCATTCTCGTTTATCCCATATCTCCTCTCAGGATAAGAGCGGTTGCGTTGCCGTTGCGGACGCAAAATTTGCAATACGTAATTGTTACCTTAATATTTCTTTTATATAGGGTCCAAGTAAGTTTGGCGGGTGCTGATGTAACACACGGGCAGGGATCACCGATGGAAACCTTGTTTCGACATCAATTCATGTCTAGTGATTCGGAAATCGGACGTCCGCGGAAGGAGGCGGGGAGGGGATTAGGTTGGGCAGCCACACCCGTTCCGCCGACCGCAGACCTTGACTGCCCTTGTAGACATCATGGTTCTTCTTGGTACTGTTCGTGTGTAACGGTCGTAAGATAGTGGAGAAAAGACATGCCCTTAATTGTGCAAGTGCAGAGTTCATGAATCTAACTAATACACTTGAGGCACTGCGCCACGACCTTTGTCTAGTAATCCGTGAACCATAACATGGGAACAGGGGCAGAACATGACGGCCGCATTTTCCTCGTAATGCAAACGAGGAGCAGCTGGGCACCCCTGGGGCGCTATATCGTAAAGCTATTCCAAACTTTTCTATTCCAATTCTGCAATCAGCCCACCACGATTGGTCAAGACATTTTCGGGCCACTCCCAACTTTGCCTGTCTCTCACGCGACGTCACGAAAACCGCGATAGCTCCCCATCTGATATAACGTGTACACACTGATTATGCATGATTAAACCGCAGAAAAGAAAAATAATTATTCCTGATTCGACGCCTTTTCACCATTAGCCCTCTGCTAGTGGTCCAATGTTTTCGGGCTGCGCCCACTTCACCTGTCTGTCACGCGACCTCACAAAACCGCGCTAAGTAAAACCTGTGCTAAGTTTCTCAAGGCTGGCAGCACATATTGCCTTTATTCAGATTTTTACTTGAATTCCCAAATTTTTTTTCCTAGAAGGTCACAGCATTGGCTCAGCTCTGATAAATTCCTGATAAACGATAGACGCCATTGGCAATGCGCTGTTCACGGGCGTTTATTTTCTGTGCTTTGTGTGTAGTCTGGTCACCGGGACAAACCGGCCGCTCTGAAATTTGCCGCGAACAATTTATTCTTTAGACACTTCCCCGTTTGATCACTAGATGTCAGGGTAGCTCAACCCAAGGTTCCGCGAACAATTTATTCTTTAGACACTTCCCCGTGTCGAAGGTACATATGTAACATAAGCTAATAATTTTACTGATGGGGGAGCAAGTTTTAGGTTCCGGCGGAGAAAACCGAGGGTTCGATTCGCGGCATTGGCTATGTTAATGACATGATGTGACCAAGATAGGGTAGTTGAAAAGGTTATGCCGAGGTATTTATATGAGTCAACGGATGATATTTCGGAGCCGTATATGGTGTATTTAGCTGACTGGTGATGCTGCCTGCGATGGAAAGAAACTAGTGAGGTTTTTTTAGTATTTAAAGGCATCAACCATTCGTTACACCATAATTCAATGCGTTTTAAGTCATTTTGAAGCAAATCCATGTCTGAAGTGTTAGTTATGCGTCGATAAACTACACAATCGTCTGCGAACAATCGAATATTAGAAGAGATCTCAGTAGGAAGGTCATTAATGTAAATTAGAAAGAGTAGTGGTCCGAGAACTGTGCCTTGTGGTACGCCCGAAAGTACAGAAGATCGTTTAGATGACTGCATGTTAGCAAATACAAACTGCTGCCGGTTAGAGAGGAAGCTACGTATCCAGTCAAGTACCAATGTATTAATGTTGAGACGGGAAAGTTTTAGGAGTAGCCGTTGGTGTGGGACTTTGTCAAATGCCTTTTCAAAGTCTAAGAAAATGGCATCTACAGGTACGTTCAAGTCGAGGTTAGAACTTAGATCATGAAGAAATAAAGCTAGTTGAGTGTCACATGAAAGACCTTTACGGAAGCCATGTTGAGCAGGATGAAATAGGTTATTGGATACTAAAAAGTTTACGATCTGAGAGTAAATAACATGCTCCATTAGTTTGCAACAAACACAGGTGAGTGAAATGGGACGATAACTAGAGCACAACGATGGAGGACCTTTTTTGGGGACTGGAACAATCTTGCCTACTCTCCAGTCTTCCGGCACCACTCCTGATGACAATGACTGCTGAAATATAGCACATAAAATCGCGCTCACATTTGTTTTGGTGTTTTTCAGCATTTTAGCATTTATTTCATCGACACCAGATGATGAAGTAAGTTTTAATGAATCAATTAGTTTTTCAATGCCGTAAGGGCAAAAGGTAATGTCAGGCATAACTGCATGATCCAAAAAAGGCAAGCGAGGTAATATGTTAACAGGTTCAATTGTGAAGACGGAAGAAAAAGCACGGTTAAGTTGTTCAGCAGTTTCGCGATCGGGAATACGATGGTTTTGTTCATCAAACAGAGCTAATGGCTGGGAGTTATTAGGGTTAATAACCTTCCAGAATTTTTTTTTTGTTATTTCTTAACATAGTCGGCAGCGTTTGCGAAAAAAAGTGCGTTTTTCTTTACATGGCTAGAGCTTCGTATTCTTTTTCTGCAAGGTAATATTTATTCCATGCGCTTGCGTTGTTAAACCGTTTAGCCGAGCGAAAAAGCCTTTTCTTTTTATTGCTAAGACGCTTTAGTGTGATGTTAAACCACGAGGTTGACTGTTTTTCGGTTAGGGTGATAACGGGTACGTATTTTGCGAACACATCGAGCATTTTGTTTTTAAAAAGCAGCCAGTTAGTGTCGACAGTACGCATCAAGAAACTGGTGTGGAATGAAGCAGCAAAATGTGCGAGTTCCGAGTTAATGGCCGAGTAATTCGCCTTGTCATACAGTCTGATCACTTTGGTTATCTTTGTAGGTTGTGTAAGCTGACACGAGTACGATGCGTGGATTATGGAATGATCACTAAGGCCAGGCAGATGCGTCATTGCATATACTTTGTCAGGATCAGAAGCAAAAATGAGGTCGAGTATGTTAGAAGAATTCAAACTTTGGCGTGTAGGTTCAGTGACAAGTTGCGTTAATCCAAAGGTTAGGCATGAGTTGACAAAATCGCTTTCGGTACTGTGTTGCGAAGTTGCTGATGTCAGGTTAGTCCAGTTTATTGTGGGAAAGTTAAAATCACCGAACAGTAACATTGGAGAGTGGTGATGTAATTCAGTTACCAAACGCAATGTTTCGTGGAATTCTGCAACAAAGTTAGGATCATTACCAGGGGGGCGATAGCAGACTGCGATTATTGTGGGTGGGTAAGAGGCGCTACACAGGATGAACAGAATTTCTAGGGAGGACGATGTCTTAATTTCAGTACACTGAAGGTCCTTATGTGCGCCAATGAATACGCCGCCACCACGTTTGCTAGTTCGATCATGCCTGAAGATATTGAAATTAGGAAAAAATGGCAGTATTTCAGAGTCTTCTATTGTAGAGTTAAGCCATGATTCAGTAATTACGATTAGATCAGACTCTGTTGTGTCGGCAAGATTACTGAGAGCGTCAAGCTTCGGTAAAATGCTTCTAATGTCAGTAAAAACGAACGAAAAGAAATTCTTCTTGGAGTTAGCATTTCTGGGGCCTAGGCATTTAAAGTACGAGGGACAACCTTTTGGGTGTTACGATCAAACGTGTAAGCTTTGTTACCAATAGTTAGCTTGTCGTGTCGGAGCTTGAAAGGCTTCTGTTGTGTCTTGGCGAATTCGACTAAACGCCTTCTAGCAGTTAGAGTGTTAGGAGAGTAATCTTCTGAAATTCTATATTCAGTGCCCCTCAGTTTCCTGCCTTGTGAAAGAATTTGTTCCTTTACTTTAAAATGGGAAAGTTTAACAATAATCGGCCTATTGTTGTTTACTTTGAATTTGCTCAAACGGTGGGCGCGTTCGATGTCCACCGACTGAACAGTTATATTGAATTCTTTACGGCATAGTTCTATTATTAACGATTCTGATTCGGCCCAAGTTTCATGTTCGCGATCTGTTAATCCAAAGAATACTAGGTTTGAGCGTCGTGCGCGGTCTTCCGAGTCATCCAGCCTGGCCTTGATCAATGCGATATCTTTTGCATTTTGATCGGCAAGCGTCCGGATATCGTCAACTTGTTTTTAGGGGCGAAGCTCCTTATAGCGGCACCCGTTCCGTCCCCGTCGTAGTAGTAGTAGTAGTGTGTAACCAGTCCGAGAAAAATGAGAAAACAATTCCGAAGTTGTGTCCGTAGCGCGGAATCGAACCAGGGACCCCTCGCTTCCGAGCGCGTGGCGTTAGCCCACTACGCCACGAAGCGGACATGGACAAACGCACCACGATGGCTATAAATACCCAACATTAACGAAAGGCCGCGTTTCTAGCGCGTTTCTAACGCGTTTGTGCTAGCGCGTTACGGCCCATGTAAGAAGCTGGTGTAAGACGCTGTGGCCTCTCCACCTTACCTTCAACGCGTTTCGAACGCGCTGCCCAAAGCGGTGGCAAGTCAAGTTCAAGTCGAGGAGCGTTTATGAATACGGGGGGGTATACTCTCTCAGCAGTCATGTGATGGCGTCGGCAAACGCGGTGCACGTTCCGGCATGTGTAAATGGCTGCGTAAGACGCTGTGGCCGCTCCCTCTTACTAGAGAGTACTGCACGTTTCTAACGCGTTTGTGCTAGCGTCCCCTTAAGCGGGAGATCCGATGATTCCCTCCGGAGCTTCGCCCACTCATCATCATTCACCTCGTGGATCTGCTGTCATTTTTTTTATTACTACCAGGGCTGCGCAGTCTTCTTCAATTTTGGCAAGACGGTCTTTAATTTCCTTTAGAGCTGTCACTCTGGGACAGCTTACGTTGCAGGGATTTCATTTCCTTTAGCAGTGAAGTTTGGCCAGATTGAATTTCTGTCAGTACGGTCATTATGTCACCGGACGTTTGCGTTTCGCTTGCACGGGTGCTTGGGCCTGGGTTTAACTCGACGTCTCCTGATAGTATTAGTAGTTGATGAAGGACACGTGCACAATCGAAAGCAATATAAATACAACACTGTGGGCTCGGCAGCACAACAAGGGCCATATAGCGAGTACGTCGTGCATACAATGAATACTGATAATTTACCTGCAGAACGAAAAGGCGTCGCAGGTAAGCGGCTGTTGTCATGGCTGTCGTGCCACTGAGCCCATAGAATGCCGCGCAGCACGGTGTCACTCTATAATTATATAGTCCTGTGATGAATGCGACGTTATCTGGTGGCTTGGTATCAGTAGAACCAGGGGGCGCAGTTGTAAGAGCCAAGGCGGCGGCTCGTGAAGCGGAACATGGGGCGGCGATGTAGTAGTCTCTCGCGATGTCGGTGGGGTACGCTCCGTCCGGTGTGGCAAATCAGGGTTATTTTCTGCGTCTGGCCAAGCCAGACCTCCGGGATGTCGCCAGCGCGTCCGTTGTCGCATAGTGGAGGGCTACACCAGAGCAGAACCTGCAGAACGAAAAGGCGTCGCAGGTAAGCGGCTGTTGTCATGGCTGTCGTGCCACCGAGCCCACCGAGCCCATATATATATAGTATAAGATATTCAATTAAATTCATATTACCAATAGTAGACGTACTCACAACTACAAAAATATATCCTTGTTTTGTTGGAGGTATACGTTGCACAACTAAGCTGAGCGGTCATACATTAGCCATAAATAGATGTTTTCATTTCGTAAAATGCGCAATAAATGCGTTACTAAACTGAAATTTTGTACATTCCCCTTAAAGTGTGAGAATAGATAAGTGTCTCTTTATCGACAGAACGTGCACCGCACATAACATTTCAGTAATCTTGCTGAGAAAAATTCAAACTCACGTCACTGCCCGGCAAATTGGGTCCTTTGGCAGGGTGTTTGCCATATTGAATATTGTGTTCGCAGTAGACGCTGTGCCCCGGGTGCAATGCGCAGAACGCCCCCACAGCAACGTCAGATATACCACTTGCACAGATAAATGCACACGCTCGCAACGAGATAGCGCAGTGTACTAATTGTTCTAGACCACCCGCCTGGCACAAGTAACATATTTAATTAACGAAAGTTTTAAAAGTAAATTCTATCAGGAAATAGGCAGATTAGGTGTACACGTATGAGATGCTGACATCATAATTTCTAACTATAATTTGAACAAACGAGCAATCACAAGTCTTACGTAGGGAAACTGGAAAAAAAAAAACTATTTCAGGACAACTGTTCAGGTATGGTCCGGAAAAAAGTTTATTAGTATGTTGTTACTACATACATTAGAGCTCATGTGATAAAATCTATGGATGGTCTCACTTTTTAAGTCAAAGCAACATACTTTAGACATCCTGGACTTCTCTTGCTATACGTACTACCTGTCTGTTATGTCTAGCAGATGTCGGTCTCGGACTTGGACATTAGGAACTAATTCGTACATCGCATAGACATTCGTGGCTTACTGAGATCTTTATATCAGCCACAACGCGTTTAAAGTCACCTTTCAGCTCTCGGGCAGGACTACAAAAGACGCGCACGTGGCTTAAAGACGGGCGTGCGCTAAAATTCCATTTCACGTGCTCACGAAAACGCCACGAACAATGTGTCTGCACCGGCGAAGGAAAGTGCGAGCCCTGTTTACCCGCCCTCGTATCCTTGGCGGGACGCTCTGCTCGTCCGTCCTTCGTCGAGATGCGCACCCTGAGCGAGAAGCAGAACCACACAGGCGGCGCCGCTCTTCCATCTCTCGCGGTTTTATGAAAACGCGCGACGCTTCACGCGCCAAGGAGCGCCGCGACTTCGGGCGGTTCCTTATAGCCGCGTTCAGGGTTATTGTCGAGGTTATTGCCGAGCGTTTCGCAAACGCAGTAGAACGCTGAAGCGCGTCTTGAATTTGCAAAAAAAATTTATTTGCAGTATACCGGACATCCCAAGCACAAGCCATAGAAGTTTACTGAATGACCATTCCCTGATTTATACGTGATGTAAAGTAAGCAACAGCTGTAGTTGCCTGTAGATCTCTTCACGAGTAGTAAAAAGCATGCCTGTTAATTATGTCGGTCGGTCTGTATAAGAATGTTGGCTTAGAGGGGATGCTTCGTATAGTTAGGCTTTCTTTAATGACCATCACCTGTGCAGTCGTCTGCGAAGAAATGCACAAATGAAGCCCCTGCGAGTTGCCCCGACGCGTGCACGTGTCCAAAACGCACTAGGCAGGCCAAGTCCCAATTGGACCTGCGTCCAATTTGGACTTGGAAATGCAATTGGAAATGCTCCGCCCGAGCCTACATGCAACGCCGTTTTAGGGTGGTGACAACACCAACAGTTTGACCGTTATTTACCGCCAAATTTGCTGGGTAGCCATTTTGGTCCCCAGTCTTTCTGCCTTTTTTTGTCCCGTTCTGATGTACTCATGTTGGCACACGATCTATTAAATTTCTTTAATTTAGTTTTGCGCCAATGCGCACAAGAAACCTGCATACATCTTTATTATACTAGTTCCCTTTTCCTTTTATTTTAACACATCAAACTTGCTTTTCTATTGCATGTCGTGCGACACATGTAAAGCAACAAGTTATGAGGCATGATGGCGTGATCGTGGTAGCATTATCTCACGCCAAGGATGTGAACTGCATTAAGCATTGTCGTTGCCTTCCAGTTGTACATAATATATAAAGGGTGCTTTTCGAAGTGTGCTGTAATAAAGACTGTCCTTACTGGTCTGTTTAACTAAAACGTAGAGGTGCCGTGAACGGCGCTCAGACGCGCCATTTGTCGCTGGTTTCTGAGACCAAAGTTTATTAAAAGAAGTTAATTAATTTCATGTCACCAAGGGTTGCGGGAAATGTGGTCTGTCGGCTGGTCTTTCGCCATTTTGTGCCCCAGATTTAACCCGCCAATTTAGCTGGGCGGCGGCAAGTACTCTTACAAAGGCTGTCACCACCCTAAAACGGCGTTGCATGTAGGCTCCCTAGACCTGCGAGGATGCTAGCGCCATCTGGATAAGATTTTCATAAGTAGATACCCGAGAGCGCCCCTGTTGGTATGGTAGAAACGCTGGAAAAGGTGTTTTTGTTTGAGTTTACTCGTAACAGAATTATGTTTTCTCGTACATTCAAATAGCAGTCCGACGCCAGTATGCCTGTAGGTTGTGGTTGAGTCGTATTTTACCATTTTTCTGACGGATTTCACTGTGGGAAATTCGAATTTTGTTCACTAAAACCTTGCACCACGCGGAGGGCCTGCGCGGTCGAGGTGGTTCAGGATAATTTTCCCCGCCACGGACGCCGACATCCACGCCGACACTGAAGCCGCCGCCGGATTTTCTACGACACTGGGCCCTTAACGCTATCGCGTTAAAAACTATGTGATACACTAATGCACTCCCAAAGACCATGTCTTTCGCTAATGTCAACCGTTGTTGACTCGCTTTTTTTTTTTTTTTTGCAATGTTAATGTTTTAGGAGCGGTCAGAAAGGACTACTCGTGTAAGTTGGAGTATAGGCCTTTTATTGTTGTGGTGGTGGTGGTGAATTGCTCATACCTGCACATCTCTGGCTCATAACCTGCATATATAAAGCGATATCGTGCTAAGGAAAAGTTTATTTCAACAAAAGACGATACGAACACTGAGTCAGAATAATGGCACAATTCCAGTAAGACGACAACATATACAAATTCGCACACTTACTACTTACTTACTTCACTATACATTTAATGGTGGTGGTGGTGGTGGTGGTGGTGGTGGTGGTGGTGGTGATGAGTTGTAGCAACAGGCGGGTTTAGCCTGGCGATCAAGGCCGGAAAATGCTCCGCCCGAGCGTCTCTTACAACATCGCTGCAGGGTTTCACCATATGTCCATCATACCAATCTCTCTTAAGAATTCGATAAGGAGACGTGAAGTGTCTTTGCAGGCTATAACTGATCCCTCGGGAAATACAAGATGTTGCAGGCATGCATGCGGAAGGTT
Source organism: Dermacentor silvarum (assembly GCF_013339745.2). Lineage (NCBI taxonomy): Eukaryota > Metazoa > Arthropoda > Arachnida > Ixodida > Ixodidae > Dermacentor > Dermacentor silvarum. The sequence goes on from NC_051157.2 coordinate 10,070,003, forward strand.
CTTTTTTTTTTTTTTTTTTTGCACATTCGTCAGGACAGCGTCCCTTTCATCTTCTAATTTCGAGCACGACTTGTTCAATGTCTCCTGTCTCGTCGCATGCCGTACAGTTCGGAGATTTGATTCGCCCTGTCCTAAATTACCAGGCCAGTGTACTCATTTCCTCCTGTCTTGTACGGTTGCTGTGTTGCCAAGTTGGTAAAAAATACTCAAAAATTAATGATGATTTCCCTGAGTGTTAGTTTTTTTTTTTTTTTGCTCTATGTTCTAAATAATGGTTAACAGTGGTAGAACGAGAAATGTCGCTGCAGCCAATGTTTCGACAAGGCACTTGTGTTTGTCAGGGCCGGCATAGCATGGGACCCTTCTATTTAGTGTTTATAGGTAACCTGTCGGTTATTTGCAGTTATGTCACTTCCTATTGTGTAAAATTATCACTAAATCTTTTCAATGATTCATACATGGGCCGCGAGAAAGTCCGGCGTCTTGATGACATCGGATTCCATAAACCACTGTGGCCAATAGTAGTCACAAAGTAATTGTGCACGTCCACAGTAACCCTATAGACATGAACAAGGACGTTTTTACAGAACACATCATTCAAACCAATAAATGAAACACGCTTGACTTCATAAACAAACCGACAAAAGAAATAATGAGCACAGAAAAAAAGGAACGCCGAAAGGCAATAAATTAACAAGCAAGAATAAGCACAACTCCAACATTTTTCTATGGATATAGGTGCACCGATATGTGTTATGTAATTAAGTGACAGACTAACGGTAATGCTTGTATCAACTTCTAACGTTTATTTTTGCTTTCTATTTTTTATGACTTCAGCACCCGTTTGCTAAATGTTTCATGTGTACGAAAAGGTAAAGTTTATACAAAGCAGATATAACACGACATACTGCAAAGTTATGAGTATGCGTAGTTCTCAAACTTCGCGTAGCGCATGTACTTAATAGAAGACTGTCTGTTCGCTCTCAAGGGCACTTGAGATCGCGTGCAAGAAGCCGGCATCCTCAAGGCCGACGACGAAGAGTGCCTGGCGTTAGTGGGCCGTTTTGCGCAATTCACGGCACGTCTTTCTTGACTCGCTGATCTTATAAAAAATATCCAGCCAGCAAAGTAAGAGCGCTCATTCGGCAACAGGAAGCCGCTGTTTTCTTATTTAGCCTACTTCTCTGCCCCCATTTAAATCCATCTGTGTGCCAAGTCTGCTCGACGGTCACTTAGGGATTATTCTTGTTTGCTCTATGTCGCTTACTAACCACTTGCCCTTGGACCATCTAGTCCTGTACACAAAATTGTTCTCGAGTGACCGCTCAAAAGCTTGCACATCACGCCTGAGATTTAATTTTCTTTCTGGAACATACGAACGGTTACGTTTATGTATACAACGAGTGTGGTTGACTGGAGGTTGCTGTGTATAGGTGTCTGTGTTTGGTGCGCGTGCTCTTAAAATCACTTAGTGCACGGCCAGTCACGTAACGGAGTTGAAAAGCCGATTTCGCGGCAAACATAATTCACAATAGAACAATGTCGTTGTACTATGTTTCACAAGTCGCAAGTTTCAACCGTCGCTTGAATTTGCATGAGAAAACAGCGAATCAAGCATTTGCATGACATGTCTCCTGACCTCATCTTAAAAATTTTTCTTTGGAAGCGCGTAAAACAATGGACAGAGACGAAGAGAAAGTACCGCACTGACAATTGTAGCTTTACCGAGTGCCACAATGCCTGTTTGCGTAGAGGCTTGCGTAGACGAAGTGTCGCCAGCAATTGCCGAAGTTGCAGTGGCGGCGTTGCGACCGCTGCGAAGCACCATGGCGGGTACGAGGAACCACCAAATAATGTTACGTGTAGCTGATGCCAAAGGCTATTTGCAATTTATTTGCACGGAAGCCAACGGAGGCCAAGATGGCGACGCTAGCGGGAACACATCGTCTTCCTCCTCTTCAGTGCGGCCACACTGTGGCACCTGTTCCGTGTCAACAATGCGATAACTTCTTTCTGATACACAGCGTGGTTTGTGTAGAAAGGCTCGGCCATTACCATATTGCGATATCATTTATGATCAGATGTTCGTCAACAAATTTCGACCGCCTTATAAATTTGACAGCGATTAGCATTCTTTGGAAACTTCACCAAAATTGCGGCATGAATCTATCCTATTTCGCATATACCCAGTGACCCAAGTTTTCTACTGACTCGGTATGTGCCCGAAAATGCTGCTTGCTGGGGGCTGCGATCTAGCCTAGCAGACAACCTCGGTCACTGGGTTACGTGCTACTGGTTACGTGCCGGAGTAGACAACTTCGGCACTCGGTATGTTCCTATTCTTGGCCAATCCCCCATAATGGATGGGTCAAGGTCACACCAAATGGTATGTAGCCTTAAATATATCAAAGTGATAGAGCCCCATTCAGCAAAGACACCTACACGTCGAGCGCGGCTGCCTGAGGGAGAGCCATTGCAACGAGAGAGAGAGAGAGAGAGAGAGAGAGAAATAGAACAGAGGAAAGACAGGGAGGTTAACCAGACGCCCGCCCCGTTTGGCGCTGAGCCGTGCTCCCTCAAGGGCTGCAGAAGATAGCGTCAACCTTTCCCTTTCCTCACGAACCACTTACTACTAACCAGACACCCGCACGGTTTGCTACCCTGCACTGGGGGAAGGGGTATAGGGATGAGAAGAGAGAAAGAGCGAGAGAGAGAGCACAAGTTGCAGCAGCCAGGATACTAGGGGTAGTACGGAGTTTCAACTGGGGTGCTGTCATTGCATCAAGATATACTATGTCGTGGCACGGCCGCTGGCTTAAAAAAAAAAAAGAATCCAGCGGTCGTGGTATCATTTCACATTGTGGTTGGCAACGAGTCTCACTTTGTGTGTCTTCGTGGTCAATACGGTGTGTCGTTACATTGTTTTTATGTCAATCGCATTGACTTCGGCATTAATCGTGAGGTGGGTTCTGCCAGAATATTTTATCCTAGATATTTACTAGATTTTGTGATGATGATTTAAAAACTACGTTTCGTAAAAATATGTACTATTAAAACGCATTCCTCGCATGAAATAAAATACGGGTCCCTAAGCTGTGTATATCGATATTAATATTATAATTCATGCTGTACTTTTTTTCACGAATAGCTTTCTTATGCAGAATTTGAAAATATTCCCATAGGTTGCAAGTGTTTGGAGAAAACGTACGGTCGAACAGAGCAGCACCGTTGCCTCCGTAATGAGTCAACTAGGCGAAGAGAATCTACAGATATCCGCTCCTAAAATTGAGCTCTCTACCTGTTTGATTCTCCAAAGATAGTTCTTAAGCACCTGTTTGCGGCTGGTGTTCTCGTGTGTTCGCAATGTTGATAATTTCTGCTCTTGCAAAAGAAGCCAGGTCTCTATATCGCTAGGAAGTTCGTGGAATAATTTTCTTTCTTGTTTCGATATTAACTATACGAATACTCGTGGCCCGTTCACGCCGCCTTCGCTGACACCGCCGTGCTGTTCCAGGTGCGACAACGTATGCGAGGCCCGCGCACCGTATTCTTGCGGCAACAATTATATGGACACTGCAAGCGCATTTTTGCTATCACCGTCGTTGTCGTCGTCGACGTCGCCGTTAGGTTCCTAAAGTCCAACGGCGACAAAATTGTCGCCGCGCGCCGTACGCTGCGCGTGCGAGTGAAAGCGTGCGAGGGTGAGCCAGCAACCGCAGCTTATAGCGTCCTCGATCACCTTGCCCCGGGGTTGCCCCGAAACCAGAATGGTGCGCTGTGCACCGCGCTGGTGGCGCACTGCGGAGGGTCAACATCGAGGACAAAGCTGCACCCCGTGCAGATGCTTGCATGCAGCGCCACTTTGTCCCTGGCGTGCAAAACGTGCGCAAAACGCGCGCGCGCACGGTTTATTGTTTGCAGGTGTAGAGCATGCGCGGAAAGCACTCGAACCTTGTCAAACTGCGTGCTCCGACATACCTGGTTACAAGCACACACCAATGGATTTTATAATTAATGGCAAGAGACATAATGTGGCGATGTCGGTGGATGAAATGAACGATTTGATGGCGAGTAAGTGTTCGTTTTTAGCAACGCGCGGGCGGGGAGTCGAGATTGTCAGCAACACAGCGCGGTGAGCTTCCGCGTCCCGCTCCCAGCAAGTTCTAGCAGCACAAAGATGGGGAGCCAAATAATCTCCTTACTCCGGTGTCGTCGAGGCACCTGACGACCCGTTCAACGAACCTGTCCACTTTCGGCCGCTCTTTCACCACATTGTTTTTGGACGAGGTCGATCAGCATGTCGTCTTAGCTGTCAGACGAACTTGAAAAAAGCTCATCGATTGAGGTAACTAGCAGCGCTTCCTTTCTCATTGCCGACATCTCGACTAGTTAACTCCGTCAACTCCGTGCAACCGCAGCTATCGGGCCAGAGCGCGCGCGCGGTTCCGCAGTCGGCGGTGCGCGCGCGTCTCGCAGTGCTTGCTGGGATTGCACCCCGGCGCACCGCCGATTTTCTCGGTGCGAGACGGGGCAACGGAAAACCGCCCCAACAGGGTGCGCTTCCGGTGATCGAGGATGGTCGGTGCGCACCGGTGCGGTTGATCGAGGATGAAAGTGCGCACCAAGGCGCCCCGTTGAGCACCGGTGCGAGTGATCGAGGAGGCTATTAATCTCGCGCACGCGAGACGGGAAGGCGGCCGGACGCGCGGGTCTTCGTTCGCGCGCGAGGCACGGGAAAGAGGCAACGGAGATGAGGGAGGGGGGGGGGGGGGAGGGGTACGTTCTGCTCCCGCGGCTGGCGCGGGCGCCGTATCTTGAGAGCAATCTGCGATGTGGCTGATGTGTGCACCCGCAGGGGCCTCATCTTCTAAGCGATCTGCGATGGGGACAAAGTGCATGCGCCGAGTGCCGGTACCTTCGTATGCGCTGTGCTTTCGACGTTTAGTTCGCGTTGAAGGGAGAGACAGCGCGAAGGTCAATTTGCTCGCTGCTATCACTGGCGCGCTTTCGCACTCGAGCGTTTTGACAAGTTCCGCGGTCATCGAGCGAGATGCGTTTATGTTTACCTCTGCGCGCGTGACACCGTGCTTGTTTATTTAGTTAGTACGCGAATATTTACAACTTTATACGGCCGATAAAACTAGTATCCCTACTTCGTATAGCTCTCTACTAATTTGCAATCGCAAGTGATGCTTCGCCTTTCGGGCGAAAATTCGATTTTTTGGAGGTCACGTGATCTGTCGGAGGTGGCAGAGTGAGCATACGAGGGAGTACTTACCGCTGGATGTGTTTCCGCCCGCCCAGTGTGGGTTGCCGCGTGATATGCTGTGTTCCTAAGGCACGGCACAGTTGTATGGTTGAGAGAGCGGCAGCACGGAGCATTCGCTTAGGCACAAGTGAACGTTCCGTAACAGTGTCTTTTAGCGCGTGACACCACACGCATTTAGTCAGTAAGCAAATGTATACTGCCATTTATACTGCCGATAAATCTATAAATGAGCATTACTTCGTGAAATATTCAAATAATTTGCTAACGCTCACAATGCTTCGCCCTTCGAGCGCAACTGTGACTATTTTTATTTTATATAAGGAATATTTGTTTCCTTTGTATTATGAATCTGATAAGCGGCGTTGGCGTTATGGTGGTCTGTATATTGTGCTAGTCTACCCAGTGGTCAATGACTCATACATTATCAATGGCTGCATGTCAACCGGATGGCATAGCTAGAAAACCATATCAAGGATTTTGCCAAGCACTAACTTCAGTGGCCAAACACGGATGGTACCAATAATTATGCGATCAAGAACAATAATTTAGCCATATTTTTAACAAGAATAATACTACGCAGGAAGCAAGCGACGAACTTATTCCTCCTGAATGCCGATGACTGCGACTCGGTGTTTTACAGCAGTTGACTTGTTGGCGCAGAGACAATGCCACAGATGTTGCGCTCGTCAGGACTTCCATGTTTTATCAGTACATAGAAACCAAAAAAAGAAAGAATAGATGAAGGGTCAGGCCATCGCAAATCGCTAAGCACCACGATTTTCGTGGTTTTATTGGGCTCAGTGCTGCCAGTTAGTTATCGCCAGCTTGCGCGCGGTGTCTGATTACCTCACAGTAACTCGCCCAGAAAAAAATGACGTGTTTATCTGGGGCTAAATGCAAGTTTTCAGGCCTGACCAAACGTTTGTGTAAACAACTTGCCGACAACGCATGGTTAGCAGCTCCATCGGGCTTGAGCAGCTCGAAATGGCCGAGCGTCTACACACCGCGTCTAGCGCATGTTATCGTAAACGTGACAGGCGGCTCTCATCAAATTTCGCCTAGGGCATGTGTTTACATAGCGGCAACCCTTTGCGCTCCGCTGGTGAGTGCTGCACACATTCGACCTCGTCTTCAGTTTCCTCAAGGCGTGTCGAAAACCGATCGCACATGTTCCCGTATCATTGCCCCTACTAACACAAGCGGCACTGATGGCATAGCTGAGGGGTAAACGCTGCCAAACACCGCATGAAGCAGTTTACGCAACTTCTCGTTGTCATATATTTTCTTTGGCTTTCAGCAGATGTACTTGATCGATCTTGTAGGGTAAGACAGTGACTTAAATGCTGCCGCTGCTGTTGCCGCTATTGTCTGCAGTCTCCTGCCTGGTTCATCGGTATGTCGGCGGATATATTTGTGGTAGCGAAATTTATATGAGTGCCGAATGCAAGCACCAGCAAACAACCTCATATAACCTATCTATTCTGACCGACAAATCGCACTTCTGTACTGCGTAATAAAAAAATAAATTCCTGCACAAAGCCTCAGCATATAATGTCGGCTCATAGGTATCTAAAGTACACCGACCTCATAATGGAATAGCGCGTTATATTAAACATATCCTTTGATTTACGTTGATATGCCAGTGGGTGTGTCTTGGCCGGTCTTCCAGAATGGGTATGCGTATCTGTGACACAAGATGTGCAGAATCCTGAAATGCAGATAGATATGTGTCGTACGTAGATATTGCGTGATAGCGTTGCATAGTATAAATGTAACTACAACTGTACGTATCGCCGTTAGATGTAGATCTTCTAGTTAACCGCTTCACAATACGTTCGCTTCAAATAGATTTCAACATTTTCGTTAGACCGGCTGAATTTCGTTCGTTTGTCGTTTTAGAGCCAACTTTTTTTAGACCTAAGGTACCAAAGTACCAACTTTTTCGTTGGTACCTAGGCCTCCACTTCACAGATGAAAAATATGTATCTACACGCGGGCACCACGACTATTTGAATTGCCTGAGCCAATATAATTATTGTTATCATAGTTTTACACAGGAGCTGAGACAATAAAGGACACGCACGCACGCACACACACACACACACACACACACACACACACACACGCACACACGCACGCACGCACGCACGCACGCACACACGCACACACGCACACACGGCACACGCACACACGCACAAAACACAGACAAGAGAGAGATAGAAACGAAGAGGGAAAGGTAGGGAGGTTAACCAAGGACGCGCCCGGTTGGCTACCCTATACTTGGGGATGGGGAAAGGGGAAGAATAGATAAGGAGAGAAAAGAAAAATAATTACGTCAGTCATTCTCAGAGACAGTCTCAGAATAATCTCCGCTGTCACAAGCGTTGGTACAATCCAGTATTCTGTACGAACTGCAGAAGGGCTTTTGTGGCCTTTTGCATGCAAGAATGCATAGGCCATGGCCCAAGGATCTTTTCTTCCGAGAGCATTCTGTTATCTAACGGGTTGAGTTTACCTTGGAGAGTACGTCGTTGAGTGTCAAAGGATGGACAGTGACACAGAAGGTGCTCGAGAGTCTCGTCGCACCCGCACAAATTACACGCCGCACTGTTGGCCATCCCTATTAGGAACGAATATGCGCTGGTAAATGCGACGCCCAACCACATGCGACACAGTAAAGTTGTTTCGCGACGGGAGAGTCCAGGTGGTAGGCGAAGTCTCAAGTTAGGGTCAAGAGAGTGCATACGTGAGTGGGTGAAACCCCGTGAATTCCATCGCAGAAGTATGATGTGGCGAGCAAGCGATTGAAGTTGCCGCGCCGTTCTTGAGAGTGGTATAGGAACCCGCTGATGTTTTTGATGAGCCGAGAGTGCAGCTTCATCTGCGCAGTCGCTGCTGACAATTCCGCAATGGCTCGGCAACCATTGTAATACAATGTCGTGTCCTCCTTCGAGCGCGTGATGACGAGCGTGCCCTATTTTGTGCACTAGCTGCTCGTGTAACCCATTACGTAGGGCAAACTGCAGAGTTTGTAGGGCGGCTTTGGAATAACTGAAAATGGCCCAACGACTTGGCGGCTGCTGGAGCACGTAATTGAGTGCACCTTGAAGAGCCGCAAGTTCTGCTGTCGTAGACGTGGTATTGTGCGAATATTTAAATTGCAATGTGACAGCGTCCGATGTAACAACTACTGCTCCGGTAGAGCTTTTAGAAATGGTGGAACCGTCCGCGTAAATGTGTATGCGGTCAAAAAATAATACTCGTTCAGGAAAAGCAGAGACAATTGCTTCAGGGCTAGTGGTGGCTAGTCTGCCTTTTTGTAATCTCAGGAACTGAGAGGCACACGTGAATTTGCCGGAGACAGCGCAATGCCGATGTTGGGCGTTTCGCAGGCTTGAAGCCAGATGGTATTGAGGCATGGTGTCTTGTCACAATACTTCAGAATATAGCCTGTGGTCTTCGCATGGGCAAATCGGCTAAATGATGGGATGGTAGCCGTGAAGTGTGTCGAATGTACGCTCTTAGCGTCTCACCGACGATATGAGTGGTGATCGAGTGCTCCTGTGCAATGACAATTGTTGCAGCTGTCGTTGAACATCTCGGGAGGGTAAGACATGTCCGAAGTGCTCGGGCTTGTACGTTCTGTAGTGCAAGAATATTAGCCTTGCATGTGTTGGACAAGACTGGAAGACTGTATCGCAGGAATCCGAGAAAGAGTGCCGTGTATAGCTGTAACATGGAGCACACGGATGGTCCCCAAGATTTCACAGCTACGAATTTAAACATATTCTCGATACAAATGAGTTTTTTCTTCATGTAGGAGACATGGGGACTCCAGGTCAGGTCGTGATCCACAAGAACCTGTCACGCCTAAGAACCTGTCAGTTTTCTTGCACTCAATTGACTGGCCCTCGATGCACACCGGGTAGAAAGACAATGGTCTTCGTGTAAGTGCCACTTGTGCACATTTTTCTGTGGATATCACCAGATCTTATCGGCGAAGGTATGCCGTTGTCAGGGTTGCCGCTTTCTGTATTCTGGCGCACACTTGTGGCCTTGTCACGCTGGATGCCCAGATGCAAATATCACCCGCCGTGGTTGCTCAGCTGGCTATGGTGTTGGGCTGCTGAGCACGAGGTCGCGGGATCGAATCGCGGCCACGGCGGCCGCATTTCGATGGGGGCGAAATGCGAAAACACCCGTGTACTTAGATTTAGGTGCACGTTAAAGAGCCCCAGGTGGTCAAAATTTCCGGAGTCCCCCACTACGGCTTGCCTCATAATCAGATCGGGGTTTTGGCACGTAAAACCCCATAATTTAATTTAAGATGCAAATATAGTCTGCGTAGAGCGAGACATTAGCCGTATGTGGTAGCCCCGCTAGAACAAGATTGAAAAGAGTCGGGCTCAACACTCCGCTTTATGGGAAACCACGACTAAAGATATATATATTTGTAGGGCCAACTTCAGTTAGGACAAACACAGATCTCCGTGTTAGATAACTCCTAATCCACCTATGAACCTGTGAGTTTTCTTGTACTCAATTGACTGGCCCTCGATACACACCGGGTAGAAAGATTGGCCTCCAAGTTCTGCAGCCTCAAGAGCTTAGAGAATGGCTTCGTGGGTTACGTTGTCGTAGGTACCTTTTACATCTAAGAAGAGTGCCACAGAAAGGCGCTTCATAGCTTTTTGTTGTTGCACGGAGGTCATAAGATCAATAACGCCGTCAATTGAAGACCGTCCACGTTGAAAACCAGCCATAGCCTCAGGGTAAATGTCATAGTATTCGAGGTATTACTTCATACGTGTCAGCA